>NC_064417.1:50251197-50551197 GCF_023375975.1 Astyanax mexicanus
TTAGCAGATAACCTCACCTGGACCCTGAACACCAGCTCTACAGCCAAGAAAGCCCAGCAGCGTCTCTACTTCCTCCGGAAGCTGAGAAAGGCCCGTCTCCCTCCACCCATCCTCACACTCTTCTATAGAGGGACCATTGAGAGCATCCTGAGCAGCTGCATCACTGCCTGGTTTGGGACCTGCACCGTCTCTGACCGCAAGACCCACCAGCGTATTGTGAGGACAGCTGAGAGGATCATCGGCGTCTCTCTCCCCTCCATCACGGACATTCGCAGCATCCGCAAAGCAACCAGCATTGTGAATGACCCCACTCATCCCTCACACGAACTGTTCTCCCTCCTGCCTTCGGGAAGAAGGTACCGCAGCATCCGGTCCAGCACGACCAGATTCTGCAACAGCTTCTACCCCCAAGCCATCAGACTCCTTAACTGCAGAGACTGAACTGATGGTTTTTCTGTACATGCACACACACTCTTACCCCACTTACCCCAGAAAATGGAAAGCACTAAAAACCCTACTACCTCACTGGACTCTATTGCACACTGTGTAATAGAGGTAATTACTACCTCACCTGGTCCTTTTTGCACACTGCAAAATTTGCACATTGTCTTGTTATTTATTATTCTTTGTCTGTATGGTGTTGTATTGTCTGTCTGCACTTTTGTACTGTTGCACTATTGTTCTGTCTACACTGTGTTTGTGCACCATGGTCCCTGGAGGAATGTTGTTTCGTTTCACTGTGTACTCTGTATATAGCTGAAATGACAATAAAAACCACTTTGACTTGACTTTGAAACTGTTCCTTTCAAATACAGTAAAATGCACCTGATGAAAATGAGCCATTTGGCTACATCTGGCAACATTAACACTATGACATAATGATGCTGATTTATGTGTTTTGTCCCTTTTAATCAAACAAAGAAAGAAAGCCAAAGTGTTTTACAATCTGCTAAGAAAGCCAAGAAAGCAATTTCCCTTTTTATCATAAGCCAAAAACTCTCGAGCAACAGTAAAGTAACTGCAGTAAAGTAGTAAATTGGATTAAGTGCAGTTTTTACTTCATATTATTGACTACAATCACACTGCTCTCTACACATCCATACATGCCATATACACTTAAGCAACACAGACCATCCATCTATCTGTCTGTTTGTCTGTCTGTCTATCCATCCATTCATCCAGCTCCCAGCTCTCTACCCATCCTTCCAAACAAATATCCATCTATCCATCCATCCGACTCTTTACTCATTCATCCATACCACAAACACTCAACACAGACCATCCATTCATATATCAGTCTGTGTTTGTCTGTCCATCCATTCAGCTCTGTACCCATCCATCCATCCAGATCTCTACCCATCCATCCATCTATCCATTCATCTCGCTACCCATCCATCCATCAATTATTCATCCATCAAACTCTTACCCATCCATCCATGCCACACACACTTGAGCAACACAGACCACCTATCCATTTATCTGTCTGTCTGTCTGTCTATCCATCCATCCATTCATCAATCCATCCAGCTCTCTACCCATCCATCCAGCTATCTACCCATCCATCCATCTATCCATCTCTCTACCCATCCATCCATCAATTATTCATCCATCCAACTCTTTACCCATCCACCCATGCCACAAACACTTGAGCAACACAGACCACCTATCTATTTATCTGTCTGTCTGTCTATCCATCCATCCATCCATCCATCAATCCATCCAGCTCTCTACCCATTCATCCATCCAGCTCTCTACCCATCCATCCAGCCATCCATCCATCCATCCACTGATGCATCCACCCATCCAGGTATACCTAACCTTAACCCTAACTCTAACCCTATGCCAAAAAGCCTCAAAAAGTATCTTGGTTGGACTGAGTGCAGTTTTTACTTTATTTTATTGATTACAATCACCATGATAATAAACCCACAGAATGATATTATAGTATAATATGATAAAGAAGATCAGGGATTGTGGGATACCATATTAGTTATAGGGACATGCTGAATATTTGGCAAACAAAACCGTGAACAAAAGGTCTAATGTTCAGTATTCGGCACTCAACTCTGAGCCAATGGTTTATTTATTTGTCTGATTTTGACCCAAAAACATATCTTGGTGCATCCCTACTAACCTATATCCACCGCCTTCCAAAGAAGAGGAGCTGCATCTGTGGTTGAAGGCATTAAACATCCTCTTGAACTTTCCTATGCATGTTATTGCACCTGTATTAAACCCAGATCTTTACTGGACCTGTTTGGACCATTTCACTGGTCTTAAAACATTGACTCAATTTAAAGGCCTACATATCTGATCAGCAGTTAAACACACAGAGGAGAAGAGAAGATCTTACCTTGGCAGGTGAAGCATTTGACGTGGAAGTGGACACTCTGCACTCGCACCACCTCCCCCTTACACACCTCCCTGCAGCGGAAGCAGCAGATCGGCCCGGAGCTCCGATCAGTGCCGTAGGAACTCTGCTGATACGGAACTGCTGGGAATAAGAGAGAGACGGGAGCGTCAGGAACGGGACGCTGTAATTACAGATAGAGAAGCTCAGAGAGACTAGATAATACAGAATAAAAAAGAACTACGGGTGTCTCTGTCACTTTATGGGAAACACAGTGTGTGACACTTCCAGCCCGAGGCGAGAGCCTGCAGTCTAAACCTCTCTTTCTTACTCTCTATCTCTCTCTCTCTCTCTCCCTCCCTCTGCCTCGTTATTGATGGTCGGGATTTCCGTTCTAATCTCCATCCTATTAAAGATGCATCACAGGCACTCAAACATTCTGCCAGCAAGTGAATCAATTACGGTGAATTCGCCGCAAGTGTTTCCCCTCTTTATTTTAAATGGATTTACGTAACTGAGGAATTATCTGAATATGAGTGAAGATGAGCAGCACAAACAATTATCCAGAGATTATAAGCAGAATGTCACTGTCAGGTCCAAAGAAAATACTGATAACATGCCACCAACACTTGAGCATTACAGACCATTCATCCATCCAGTTCTCTATCCAGCCATCCATCCAGCTCTCTACCCATCCATCCATCCAGCTCTCTGCCCATCCATTCATCCAGGTCTCTACCCATCCATTCATCCATCCAGCTCTCTACCCATCCATTCAGCTCTCCACTCATCCATTCACCCAGCTCTCTACCTATCCATCCATACATCCATTCAGCTTTCTACCCATCCATTCATTCATCCAGCTCACTACCTATTCATCCATCCAGCTCTCTACCCATCCATTCAGCTCTCCACTCATCCATTCACCCAGCTCTCTACCTATCCATCCATACATCCATTCAGCTTTCTACCCATCCATTCATTCATCCAGCTCACTACCTATTCATCCATCCAGCTCTCTATCCATCTTTTCCTCCAGTTCTCTAGCCATTGATACATACAGCTTCCTACCATCCATTCATCCAGCTCTCTACCAACCATACATCCAGCTCTCTACCCATCTATTTATCTAGTTCTCTACCCATCTATTCATCCAGTTCTCTACCCATCTATTCATCCACTTCTCTACCCATCTATTCATTCAGTTCTCTACCCAACCATCCATCCATCAAGCTCTCTACCCATTTATTCATCCAGCTCTCTACCCATCCTTTCATCCAGATCGCTACCCATCCATCCATCCATCCATCCAGCTCTCTACCCATACATTCAGCTCTATACTCATCCATTCACCCAGCTCTCTACCTATCCATCCATTCATCCATACATCCATTCATCTTTCTACCCATCCGTTCATTCATCCAGCTCACTACCCATCCATTCAGCTCTCTACCCATCTATCCATCCATCCATCCATTCAGCTTTCTACCTATCCATCCGTCCATCCATCCAGCTCTCTACCCATCCATCCATCCGTCCAGCTCTCTACCCATCCATCCATGGCACAAACACTTTAGCAACACAAACCCCTCATCCATCTATTTGTCTGTTTGTCCATCAATCCATCCATCCATCCATCCAGCTCTCTACTTATCCATTCATCCATCCACCCACCCATGCCACAAACACTTAAGTAACACAGATTATCCATCTACCTGCCTTTCTATTCATCCATCCATCTCTCTACCTATCCATCCATTCATCCATCCATCCATACGGGTATCCACCCATCTGTCTGTCCATCCATCCATTCATCCATCCATCCACCCATTCTATTCTATTCAATGTATTTTTACCCATTTTATTTTATTTGCATTATAATTTTGTACAATCAGTAAACTAAAATCTGTAAACTTTGTGTATCTGTCTTATGTGTAAACAAAAGTTGATTACATGTTATAACATGATGTTTTTTGTAATAAAAATGTACTGTATGCATCTAAACTAAATGCAATTAAAGTGTAACAATAGATAATACACTGTTTTTAGACAGAATACTGATATTAATTAATCATTAATGTGGATTTTCGAGCATCTACAGGGCAACCATAGACCACCCAAGTAAACTGTTTCCCACAGGCCTCGTACTTTACTGAATTTATTAAAAGTAACCCCACCTACCCAAACTCTACTCTCCAGTTAAAAGTCCTCAACAGTTTCCCCACAGGTTTAAAGGTATATTCTGGCCCCGGCAGCCGTTATCATTGGTAGTTCTGCAGACTTCAGGGAGCCGTATTCTTTAGTTTTCAGCTCCATTGTTACGGCGACAATGCTGGCAACACTGCAGAGCAACTGTACCCACTAAAAACACTGCTTAAAAAACTGTTCTCACAGCTCCTCACACAAACTCCACATCCAGAAACAACAGCAGCCGCTGGAAACTTCGTCCTAATGACGCTTTCTTTGGCTGGAATGAAAGGAAGATAATCAGCAGCTGAACTGTGCCAGTGGGCCATCCTGGAGAATAATACAAATCTGATAAAATGGGGAAAAGTGGTAAATTAGTTTGTTTGGGTCTAAATCTTAATGATATACTGTATTTATACTATATTCTATATTAAATATGCAAGTGGTGAACAGTGCTGCACAATATATCATTCCAGCATTATCATGGATGATATCAGGATTTTTTCACATCATGCTGCAAATTCTCTTTCTCTACAAAACATAAATTTGAAGGATGTAATTATTCCGTAGAAAATCGAAAAAAAAAAGAGTAAAAAACTAAAATCTGAATAATTTCTACCACAAAATGATTAATTCATGTTAAGTCATATTGGGCCTTAAATCCTATAGCGCTGAATTTAAGGTGTGACAGTGAGTCTGTTAAACACAAACACGATAAATAACGAGAATTAGTACATGCTTTTTTTGCATTTTTCGATATTTGATATTTTTTGTTCTAGAATTGATTTTTATCTATATTATATATTAATTACACAGATTGAAAATGATTTGCAGAACAAAGAATGTTCTCATTTATTACAGTTTATTATAGTAAATAGCTATTTTTCCAAGAGCCACACTTTGTAGGAGTTGCAGTCAGTGTGTGTGTGTGTGTGTGTGTTTTAAAGAGATATGAGTGAGCAAAGCTGCACACCTTGTTCTACATTGTTTTATATTGGTTGTCAAATTCTATTTCCAATAAAAGTTGCCACCAATAAATCCGTAATTCATGATATTTGCTTACTAGCATTGCCGAGTAGCATCACAGTGCTACAAACTCGGAGGAAAGTGCAGCGACTCGGTTCTGATACATCAGCTCACAGATGCAGCCTTGTGCTGATCCACATCACCCTAGGAGTGATGAGGGGAAAGAGAGAGCGCCATCTACTGTACCCACCCAGAGAGAGCAAGACCAATTGTGCTCTCTCAGGGCTCCGGCAGCTGATGGCAAGCTGCATGACCGGAATTTGAACCAGTGATCTCTCAATCACAGTGGCAGCACTATTGACCGCTGGACCACTTGAAGTTACAGTCCTGGCCCAACTCTGAGATCCTCCTTCGTAGATGTTACTGAAGAAATGTTTCAGTCGATGATAAAACATTAAAACACTGAAACACCAGAACACAGAGTACCATTGACTCCTGATTTATACAGAGTCACAGAACAATGAGCCATTAATACAGTTATTCTCCCACAGACGCTCCGCTCACACTGGACATACTGTTAGTGCTTTCATTCTTCTGACGGAGCTGACCCCAGAACAGTGTTCTGAATTCTGCATGTGGCCCGTTGGACTTTGAGTCTCTTTTACATACAAATTAAATGAAAAGGCTCAAAAGTGAATATAAATAATAATAAGTCATATTTAGGGCTGGGCGATATTATCCTAAAATAATATCACAATATTTTATGGTATTTTTGTGTTAACAATATTCTTGGCGATATATTTTCTTCAATGCTTTTCTTTACTTCTTTCATTTCATTTATCTATTAAAATCTATTTATAACATTCAATTTAATGTAATTTATATAGCTATTTAAAAGCACAAATATCATAAAGCATGCACACAAAATAATACATGCACACAAAAATAGCCTTTATATAAAAATAGCCTTAAAGGTTTACAGCAAATAATAAACTGCAATCAAGAAAAATACTGCTATTGCTACTGCTATCACAATAGGAAATTTATACCATGACATTACTGTCACAATATATGCTGTATAATACAATATACCACAGTCTAGTGTTGGGTGATTTTCACGATTAATTCGCTTAATTAAGTTGGCTTGGAAAAGCCAACTTCTTGTTCTTCGTAATCTTCTTATTATTATTAAGTTGGCTTGGAAAAGCCAACTTCTTGTTCTTCGTAATCTTCTTATTATTATTATTATTATTATTCTTACGCCTTTTTTTCTGTACGCTACTCCTCCTAGAGCTTTCAACGTAGAATCACGAAACTTTCACGGATCGTAGGACCTATGCCAACTTAGCGTGCTTGTGCTTTTTGGAGCGATTTATCGTACGGTTTTCGTAAAAACTTCGTAAACGTACGCATTTTTTCCCCATAGGAATGAATGGGGCGAAATTTTAAACGTCCGTAACCGCCACAATTTTTGAGATACGAAGACCAAATTTGGCGAGCTTATAGATCTTACCGAGATCTTAAAATTAATAGCAGGTTGCGAAGTGATACGACGTACGGTTTTCGTACAATTTTCGTACGAAGTTTTCCCATAGAAATGAATGGGGGGCCCAGAGTTCCATCTCGCACACGAGCAGCTCTGCGCACGGAACCCCTTCTCTCCCCTGCTCCTCCAGTACTGTGAGTGTATGGAGGAGCTGCTGTATGGAGCAGATATCAGTCAAAAGTTTGGACACCCCGGCACCCCAGCCAGGGCTTTGCAACCACCTATTAACTGCTTAGCAACCACTCTCTCTTTCTCACTCTCTCTTTCGCTCTCTACTTCTCTAATTCTCACTCTCTCTTTTGCTCTCTACTTCTCTATTTCTCACTCTCTTTTGCTCTCTACTCCTCTATTTCTCACTCTCTTTCTCACTCTCTCTCTACGTCTCTATTTCTCACTCTATTTCTCACTCTCTCTCTACGTCTCTATTTCTCACTCTCTTTCTCACTCTCTCTCTACGTCTATTTCTCACTCTATTTCTCACTCTCTCTCTACTTCTCTATCTCACTCTCTCTTTCTCACTCTTTCTCTACGTCTCTATTTCTCACTCTCTCTCTCTACTTCTATATTTCTCACTCTCTCTACTTCTATATTTCTCACTCTTTTTCACTCTCTCTCTACGTCTCTATTTCTCACTCTCTCTCTACTTCTCTATTTCTCACTCTCTTTCTCACTCTCTCTCTACGTCTCTATTTCTCACTCTCTCTACTTCTCTATTTCTCACTCTCTCTTTCTCACTCTCTCTCTACTTCTCTATTTCTCTCTCTCTACTTTTCTATGTCTCTTTCTTTCTACTTTTCTATTTCTCTATTTCTCTCTTACTCTTTATTTCTCGCTCTTCTCTCTACTTCTCTTTCACTCTACTTTTCTGTCTTGCTTTCTCTTTCTATCTATCTCTCTACTACATCCTCTTTCTTTCTCTACTTCTTTATTTCTCGATCTCTCTTTTTCCCTAATTCTCTTTCTCTCGCTCAATATTTCTCTCTACTTGTCACTCTTTTTCTCACATTCTCGGGTGTTCTTTCTCTACTTCTCACGCTGATTTTCTCTCTACTTCTCTATTTCAGGCTCTCCCTTTTTCTGTACTTCTACATTTAACACTCTTTCTTTTTATCTACTACTGCCTAGCAACCAGTTAGATACACCTTAGCAACCACCTGGAAAACATTAGCAACTGCCTAGCAACCACTTAGCAACCATGTGTAATACGTTAGCAACTGCCTAGCAACCAGATAGCAACACCTTAGCAACCACCTGGAAAACGTTAGCAACTGCTTAGCAACCACTTTAGAAATGGTAGCAACTGCCTAGCGACCAGTCAGATACACCTAGCAACACCTTAGCAACCACCCCAGATACCATAGCAACATCTTAGCAACCACCTAGCAACACCTTAGCAACCACCACAGACACCATAGCAACACCTTAGCAACCGCCTAGCAACCGCCTAGCAACCACCTAGCAACACCTTAGCAACCACCCCGGATACCATAGCAACACCTTAGCAACCACCTATCAACACCTTAGCAACCACCCTGGATACCATAGCAACACCTTAGCAACCACCTAGCAAAACCTTAGCAACCACCTAGCAACACCCTAGCAACCACCTAGCAACACCTTAGCAACCACCTTGCAACCACCTAGCAACACCTTAGCAACCACCTCGGATACCATAGCAACACCTTAGCAACCACCTAGCAACACCTTAGCAACCACCTAGCAACACCTTAGCAACCACCCTGGATACCATAGCAACACCTTAGCAACCACCTAGCAACACCTTAGCAACCACCTAGCAACACCCTAGCAACCACCTAGCAACCACCTAGCAACACCTTTGCAACCACCCTGGATACCATAGCAACACCTTAGCAACCACCTAGCAACACCCTAGCAACCACCTTGCAACCACCTAGCAACACCTTAGCAACCACCCCGGATACCATTGCAACACCTTAGCAACCACCTAGCAACACCTTAGCAACCACCTAGCAACACCTTAGCAACCACCTAGAAACTCCTTAGCAACCACCCAGGATACCATAGCAACACCTTAGCTACTGCCTAGCAACCACCTAGCAACACCTTAGCAACCACCCAGGATACCATAGCAACACCTTAGCAACCACCTAGCAACACCTTTGCAACCACCCTGGATACCATAGCAACACCTTAGCAACCACCTAGCAACACCCTAGCAACCACCTAGCAACCACCTAGCAACACCTTAGCAACCACCCTGGATACCATAGCAACACCTTAGCAACCACCTAGCAACACCTTAGCAACCACTTAGAAACACCGTAGCAACCACCCCGGATACCATAGCAACACCTAAGCAACCGCCTAGCAACCACCTAGCAACACCTTAGCAACCACCCCGGATACCATTGCAACACCTTAGCAACCACCTAGCAACACCTTAGCAACCACCTAGCAACACCTTAGCAACCACCTAGAAACTCCTTAGCAACCACCCAGGATACCATAGCAACACCTTAGCTACTGCCTAGCAACCACCTAGCAACACCTTAGTAACCACCCAGGATACCATAGCAACACCTTAGCAACCACCTAGCAACACCTTAGCAACCACCCTGGATACCATAGCAACACCATAGCAACCACCTAGCAACACCTTAGCAACCACCCAGGATACCATAGCAACACCTTAGCAACCACCTAGCAACACCTTAGCAACCACCCCGGATACCATAGCAACACCTTAGCAACCACCTAGCAACACCTTAGCAACCACCCTGGATACCATAGCAACCGCCTAGCAACACCCTAGCAACCACCTAGCAACACCTTAGCAACCACCCTGGATACCATAGCAACACCTTAGCAACCACCTAGCAACACCTTAGCAACCAACCCGGATACCATAGCAACACCTTAGCAACCACCCCGGATCCCATAGCAACACCTTAGCAACCACCTAGCAACCCTCTAGCAACCACCTAGCAACACCTTAGCAACCACCCCAGATACCATAGCAACACCTTAGCAACCACCTAGCAACACCTTAGCAACCACCCCAGATACCATAGCAACCAGTTAGCAACCACCTGGAAAATATTAGAAACTGCCTAATAACCACTTAAAAACCATTTGGAATACGTTAGGAATTGCCTAGCAACAAGTTAGCAACAGCTTAGCAACCACCTGGAATATGTTCGCAACTGCCTAGCAACCAATTAGCAAGCACTAAGCAACGATGTGGACTACATTAGCAACTGCCTAGCAACTACCTAGCAACCACTTAGCAACACTTTACTTTATAAGATAATTATAAGCTTTTCACCATGTTAGCCAAAACTTTTTGGACTTCAACATTTAGCCGAAAGTCAACAGCATAGCAACCACTCTTCACACGCTTTAGACAGAAATATCTTAGCAACCATTTTAACTATTCAACGTTATTTAACTATTTAACGTACTTTTCCAAGCCAACTTAAAGTTCGTTATCGAACTTTCCTTTTCTAGTTATTATTATTATTCTTACGCCTTTTTTTCTGTACGCTACTCCTCCTAGAGCTTTCAACGTAGAATCACGAAACTTTCACAGATCGTAGGACCTATGCCAACTTAGCGTGCTTGTGCTTTTTGGAGCGATTTATCGTACGGTTTTCGTAAAAACTTCGTAAACGTACGCATTTTTTCCCCATAGGAATGAATGGGGCGAAATTTTAAACGTCCGTAACCGCCACAATTTTTGAGATACGAAAACCAAATTTGGCGAGCTTATAGATCTTACCGAGATCTTTAAATTAATAGCAGGTTGCGAAGCGATACGACGTACGGTTTTCGTACAATTTTCGTACGAAGTTTTCCCATAGAAATGAATGGGGGGCCCAGAGTTCCATCTCGCACACGAGCAGCTCTGCGCACGGAACCCCTTCTCTCCCCTGCTCCTCCAGTACTGTGAGTGTATGGAGGAGCTGCTGTATGGAGCAGCTATCAGTCAAAAGTTTGGACACCCCGGCACCCCAGCCAGGGTTTAGCAACCACCTATTAACTGCTTAGCAACCACTCTCTCTTTCTCACTCTCTCTTTCGCTCTCTACTTCTCTAATTCTCACTCTCTTTCCCACTCTCTCTCTATTTCTATATTTCTCACTCTTTCTTTTGCTCTCTACTTCTCTACTTCTCACTCTCTCTTTTGCTCTCTACTTCTCTATTTCTCACTCTCTTTTGCTCTCTACTCTATTTCTCACTCTTTCTCACTCTCTCTCTACGTCTCTATTTCTCACTCTATTTCTCACTCTCTCTCTACTTCTCTATCTCACTCTCTCTTTCTCACTCTCTCTACGTCTCTATTTCTCACTCTCTCTACTTCTCTATCTCACTCTCTCTCACTCTCTCTCTACTTCTCTAATTCTCACTCTATCTTTCCCACTCTCTCTCTACTTCTCTATTTCTCACTCTTTCTTTTGCTCTCTACTTCTCTACTTCTCACTCTCTCGTTTGCTCTCTACTTCTCTGTCTCACTCTCTCTTTTGCTCTCTACTTCTCATTCTCTCTTTTGCTCTCTACTTCTCTATTTCTCACTCTCTCTCTACGTCTCTATTTCTCACTCTCTCTCTACTTCTCTATTTCTCACTCTCTCTTTCTCACTCTTTTCTACGTCTCTATTTCTCACTCTCTCTACTTCTCTATTTCTCACTCTTTCTCACTCTCTCTCTACGTCTCTATTTCTCACTCTCTCTCTACGTCTCTATTTCTCACTCTCTCTCTCTACTTCTATATTTCTCACTCTCTCTACTTCTATATTTCTCACTCTCTTTTTCACTCTCTCTCTACGTCTCTATTTCTCTTTATTTCTCACTCTCTCTACTTCTATATTTCTCACTCTCTTTTTCACTCTCTCTCTACGTCTCTATTTCTCACTCTCTCTCTACTTCTCTATTTCTCACTCTCTTTCTCACTCTCTCTCTACGTCTCTATTTCGCACTCTCTCTACTTCTCTATTTCTCACTCTCTCTTTCTCACTCTCTCTCTACTTCTCTATTTCTCACTCTCTCTTTCTCACTCTCTCTACTTTTCTATGTCTCTTTCTTTCTACTTTTCTATTTCTCTATTTCTCTCTTACTCTCTCTTTATTTCTCGCTCTTCTCTCTACTTCTCTTTCACTCTACTTTTCTGTCTTGCTTTCTCTTTCTATCTATCTCTCTACTACATCCTTTTTCTTTCTCTACTTCTTTATTTCTCGATCTCTCTTTTTCCCTAATTCTCTTTCTCTCGCTCAATATTTCTCTCTACTTGTCACTCTTTTTCTCACATTCTCGGGTGTTCTTTCTCTACTTCTCACGCTGATTTTCTCTCTACTTCTCTATTTCAGGCTCTCCCTTTTTCTGTACTTCTACATTCAACACTCTTTCTTTTTATCTACTACTGCCTAGGAACCAGTTAGATACACCTTAGCAACCACCTGGAAAACATTAGCAACTGCCTAGCAACCACTTAGCAACCATGTGTAATACGTTAGCAACTGCCTAGCAACCAGATAGCAACACCTTAGCAACCACCTGGAAAACGTTAGCAACTGCCTAGCAACTGCTTAGCAACCACTTTAGAAATGGTAGCAACTGCCTAGCGACCAGTTAGATACACCTAGCAACACCTTAGCAACCACCCCAGATACCATAGCAACATCTTAGCAACCACCTAGCAACACCTTAGCAACCACCCTAGACACCATAGCAACACCTTAGCAACCGCCTAGCAACACCTTAGCAACCACCTTGCAACCACCTAGCAACACCTTAGCAACCACCCCGGATACCATAGCAACACCTTAGCAACCACCTAGCAACACCTTAGCAACCACCTAGCAACACCTTAGCAACCACCCTGGATACCATAGCAACACCTTAGCAACCACCTAGCAACACCTTAGCAACCACCTAGCAACACCATAGCAACCACCTAGCAACCACCTAGCAACACCTTAGCAACCACTCTGGATACCATAGCAACACCTTAGCAACCACCTAGCAACACCTTAGCAACCACCTAGAAACACCTTAGCAACCACCCAGGATACCATAGCAACACCTTAGCAACCACCTAGCAACACCTTAGCAACCACCCTGGATACCATAGCAACACCTAAGCAACCACCTAGCAACACCTTAGCAACCACACCATAGCATCCACCCCGGATACCATAGCAACACTTAAGCAACCGCCTAGCAACCACCTAGCAACACCGTAGCAACCACCCCGGATACCATAGCAACACCTTAGCAACCACCTAGCAACACCTTAGCAACCACCTAGAAACACCTTAGCAACCACCCAGGATACCATAGCAACACCTTAGCAACTGCCTAGCAACCACCTAGCAACACCTTAGCAACCGCCCAGGATACCATAGCAACACCTTAGCAACCACCTAGCAACACCTTAGCAACCACCCCGGATACCATAGCAACACCTTAGCAACCACCTAGCAACACCTTAGCAACCACCCTGGATACCATAGCAACACCTTAGCAACCACCTAGCAGAACCTTAGCAACCACCTAGCAACACCCTAGCAACCACCTAGCAACACCTTAGCAACCACCTTGCAACCACCTAGCAACACCTTAGCAACCACCCCGGATACCATAGCAACACCTTAGCAACCACCTAGCAACACCTTAGCAACCACCTAGCAATACCTTAGCAACCACCCTGGATACCAAATCAACACCTTAGCAACCACCTAGCAACACCCTAGCAACCACCTAGCAACCACCTAGCAACACCTTAGCAACCACCCCGGATACCATAGCAACACCATAGCAACCACCTAGCAACACCTTAGCAACCACCTAGCAACACCTTAGCAACCACCCTGGATACCATAGCAACCGCCTAGCAACACCCTAGCAACCACCTAGCAACACCTTAGCAACCACCCTGGATACCATAGCAACACCTTAGCAACCACCTAGCAACACCTTAGCAACCAACCCGGATACCATAGCAACACCTTAGCAACCACCCCGGATCCCATAGCAACACCTTAGCAACCACCTATTAACCCTCTAGCAACCACCTAGCAACACCTTAGCAACCACCCCAGATACCATAGCAACACCTTAGCAACCACCTAGCAACACCTTAGCAACCACCCCGGATACCATAGCAACCAGTTAGCAACCACCTGGAAAATATTAGAAACTGCCTAATAACCACTTAAAAACCATTTGGAATACGTTAGGAGTTGCCTAGCAACAAGTTAGCAACAGCTTAGCAACCACCTTGAATATGTTCGCAACTGCCTAGCAACCAATTAGCAAGCACTAAGCAACGATGTGGACTACATTATCAACTGCCTAGCAACTACCTAGCAACCACTTAGCAACACTTTACTTTATAATATAATTATAAGCTTTTCACCATGTTAGCCAAAACTTTTTGGACTTCAACATTTAGCCGAAAGTCAACAGCATAGCAACCACTCTTCACACGCTTTAGACAGAAATATCTTAGCAACCATTTTAACTATTCAACGTTATTTAACTATTTAACGTACTTTTCCAAGCCAACTTAAAGTTCGTTATCGAACTTTCCTTTTCTAGTTTGAATTACAGTTTTAATTAAGTTTTGAAAAGTTTTGAGTAATCGCGATTTTACATTTTACATATTACCTATTTAATCTAAAATATCCGAAAATGCTAGTCATTTCTTAAGTGTTTATCCATCTTACTTGATTACCGGCGCCTCCCACAGACTAACCAGCGCATATTTTTTAAACATTCAGCTCCCAGGACTGAACTCGTACAGAAAAAAAGATCCAGCACTGTTTTAGCACTTTCCACACAAACACAAAAAAAAATCTGATTATTTGTGAAATAATCGAAGATTATATTTTTAGGCCATAATCGCCCAGCACTAGCACAGCCCTAGTCATAAGCAGAGGTATCGCAAATATCGATATTCTATCCCACCCCTAGTCATAAATCCCTATGTTCCCAGCCTGGCTGTGTTTACAAACACATCATGCACTGAGAAGGGTAAGCTCTTCAGTGTTTCAAATTGTATACTCAACATAAATTACCATAAATATGGATGAAAGCAGTGAATTAATGCATTTTCCAGTCAGTCTCTTCAGATCCTTCATAAACACTCAGACATAAACAGATAAAGAGTGCTGGCAGCTCAAATAAATAATTACGGCTTTAGGAGGCTCTGGGCCAGATTCAGAACACGCACCAGATTTACTGTAAAAATTACTGTAGCGAAAACACATATAGTCTTATGTTTTGGCTATAGTCTTTTATGTGGAATTAAATTAAAACAACGAGATTAAAAAAACAGCACAATATTTCTCGTCAGGTGTTAAATGTGCCTTGTGAGAATCCAAGTGTAGAATTAATAAGCCATGAGGAGCCTTCATACTGAGATTTGGTCATAGGTTGCCAGTTGAATACAGAACCTTGAACGGGGGGATTCTGACAGCAGTCAGATAGTCCAAAGTCTACATACTGTTCTGTATTTTACTACATGTGATAAAGCATACATAATTCATAAAAAGAGTAAAACATTTTTTTTTCATTTTGCATTTTGCAAGGCATCTTGGTCAATTAAACTATTTTCAATATATGCAGCTCTAAAATAAGAGAGCACTTAAAAATGATGAGTTTCTTTGATTTTACCAAATTGACAACCTCTGGAATATAATCAAGAGGAAGATGGATGATCACAAACCATCAAACCACCAAACTGAACCGCTTGAATTTTTGCACCAGGAGTAAAGCAGCATAAAGTTATCCAAAAGCAGTGTGTAAGACTGGTCGATGAGAACATGTCAAGAAACATGCACAAAAACCAGGGTTATTCCACCAAATATTGATTCCTGAACTCTTAAAACTTTATGAATATGAACTTGTTTTCTTGGCATTATTTGAGGTCTAAAAGCTCTGCATCTTTTTTGTTATTTCAGCCATTTCTCATTTTCTGCAAATAAATGCTCTAAATGAGAATATTTTTATTTGTAATTTGGGAGAAATGTTGTCTGTAGTTTATAGAATAAAACAACAATGTTCATTTTACTCAAACATAAACCTATAAATAGCAAAACCACATAAACTGATTAAGAAACTGAATCAATTATATATATATATATATAATATGTTGCAGTCTGCTCTGTAAGAATGATGCATTGTAAGGTATTATACATAGATATTTTTAGAGAGCCAGTGTACTGGGCTAAGTGATAGACTCTCAAAGGGGGTATCCAGTTAGTGTTATGATACTCACTGCACTGGACTCACCGACTCTATTTTTGCACATTCTTGAGTAATTACAATTAACCGTGATGTTTATAGCGTGTTTTGAACTACACTTTGGCTTTTTAAGTGCACCATTGCGCTAAAAAGCCTTGCACAGGGTGTATAATGGGGCCCAAATTGTGTTTTTAGTTAAGGTAAGACAAATCTAAATCATTCAATGGTGACAAAAAGGGGCTAAAATTAAAAGTTTATGAAATATGTTGTTTTTCTCGGGCATCACAAAAGCCTGGTATCTTCAAAATGTTAACTTTTACAGAAAAAGAAAGAACCCTTCTAAAATTACAATAGAAATCAATTGAAAAAAATGTAAAAAAAAAAAAAAAATAAATAAATAAATCTGGCAGACTCAAAATCAAGATGCCAAATGCGGTAAAATTGAGAATGGTGCACGATCTTTACCCAATCGGGACAATATGGTTGTAGGTAATATGGAGCTAATAGAATGAATAACAATGACTGGACTCTCAAAAGGGGTATCCAGTTAGTTTCTGATTCTCACTACACTGGACTAAACGATGGACTCTTGATGCAAATTCTTGAGTAATTACAATTTATCGTAATGTTCAAATCGTGGTGTGTGTGTGTTTGTGTATATGTTTGTGTATATGTATGTGTATATACTGTGTGTGTGTGTGTGTGTGAGTGTGTGTGTGTGTGTGTGTGTGTGTGTGTGTGTGTGCTGGGCCTCTGGCTGAGGAGTGTAATCCCTGATAACCCACAGCACTGACACACTCACACACTCTAACCCCATACCTGCACTATCACACTGCAGAAAAGAGAGAGAGAGAGAGAGAGAAAGAGAGAGAGAAAGAGAGAGAGAGATGTTCAGGATTAAGCACTTCCCAATCCCATGATGCCACATAAATAAACCAACTACAAAACCTTCATTCATAAACTGATAAAAGCTGCTGCGGAATATTAAGCCGGAGAACTCTACAAGGAGCGAGAGAAATTTGCATAAAGTTTGACTAGGGAAATACAGTCCTATTCAAACCACCTGTAATAAATACAGCCGAGCCCCGAACCTCCACACAGCTTCACACAGACACATTAAAGACTGCAGCGGCAACAGACAACACATTCCCTTTGATCTTCATCAAAACGCTCATCTTCACTCAGAACGTCGTTCAGAATTACAGTAAAAGCTCTGATAAAACTGAGCGCTGTGTTCTAGATCAGCCGGGGCCTTTACTCCGGTAATGAAGAGCAGTATTTAGCGCAGGGCTCCTGACGTCCGGCTGGAGGTGTAAGGTGATCAGGCTGGGTCTGAGGGGCCGGGGCTATTTCTGCCCTGAGCTCCGAATCCTCCAGAGGGATTACAGTCACTGAGGATTGCAGCAGAGTGGAGATGACAGCGCTGGAGACGCTGAGAGTGTAAACACGAGTGGCTGGACTGAGCCCACCTTAATGACTGAAATTAAAAGGAAAACTGGTCTTAAGTCTGGTCGTTGGTTTCTCTTGGTTTATTTTTATTTATTATTGTTTAATAATAACCATGCAACTAAACATACAGTACCGTACACTAGGGGTGGGCGATATGGCTCTAAAATAATATCACGATATTTCAGGGTATTTTTGCGATAACGATCTACTTGGCGATATAGGAAAACTAAAATAATTAATTTCAGGAATAAAGTATAATGGTATAACAGTATAATCATAATGTGGCAAAATAAATAATATAGCATAAAATAATATAATGCAGCAAAAACCTTGTAAACCTCAGTGGAAGTCAATGTAAAAAGAGTTTATTTTAGGTCATTTTGAATGGTTTCTATTGGTCTATGCATTAAGAAATTTTGGCACAGTGTAAAGGACAGTTTGTCTGTTCAAATTATGTAGTAAACTAGAAATTAACAAAAATGTAGATAAGAGTTTTAAGATATAAACTGCTAACTAAAACAATTATACAATAAATACACTTAAAACTTCACAGTAAATAATAAACTACTTTTAAGACAGAACATCCCTATTATCACAACATGGATTTTTAATTTCATGATATTTCTGTGCACAATATATTGTATACAATATAATATTGCCCACCCCTACCGTACACACCTCTTATCAATTACTGTATTTCTTTCTTTTTATTATTTTGTTTAATTATTTTTTATTTATTTTGCTTTTGTTTTTTAAATTGTGAACTTAACATTAAAGATTTTATATTATATTATATACAGGACAATGGACAATGAAACTGAAACACCTGTTATCATTTTAGTGTGGGAGGTTTCATGGCTAAATTGGAGCAGCCTGGTGTTCAATCTTCATTAATTGCACATTATTGCACCAGTAAGAGCAGAGTGTGAAGGTTCAATTAGCAGGGTAAGAGCACAGTTCTGCTCTAAATATTGCAACGCACACAACATTATGGGAGACATACCAGAGTTCAAAAGAGGACAAATTGTTGGTGCAAGTCTTGCTGGAGCATCTGTGACCAAGACAGCAAGTCTTTGTGATGCATCAAGAGCCACGGTATCCAGGGTAATGTCAGCATACCACCAAGAAGGACCAACCACATCCAACAGGATTAACTGTGGACGCTGTAAGAGGAAGCTGTCTGAAAGGGATGTTCGGGTGCTAACCCGGATTGTATCTAAAAAAACATAAAACCACGGCTGATCAAATCACGGCAGAATTCAATGTGCAGCTCAACTCTCCTGTTTCCACCAGAACTGTCCGTCACCACTATAAATTATTGTGCTCTAAAACCAGGTGTTTCAGTTTCACTGTCCAACCCCTGTATATCATACTGTATATCCAGATTCTTGCCAGTACACAGCTCTAACCCTGAGTCAGGCTCTGTATGTAAGCTCGCTCTGCTGCTGTACCTGGGGAGAATCCATCCGCCGCTGATTTATGGCTATTCTTACATCAGAGCCGGTGTTGCTGTGGTGACAGGAGTCCAGGTGACCCCGCTGCCTCGATGATCGCTCAACCCAGCCAAACCCAAGGTCAGATCAAATGAGCTGTGACCTGTTAGCCCTCAAGGACCCTGACCAGCCTTCGGTCCACACTTGGGTTTATTAATGGTTTGGTATGTCAGCTGATGAGGTGGAGACCAGTGTTTGATGGGATGATTGACTGCAGGGGTATTGATGGATACTGCTCCTCACACTTCAGCCTCAGTAAAGCATGCTGTATATGACCACACCACACTGCTGCTGCTCCACAGAAGCTCTTTTCCATCGATTACAGATACAGAATACCGAGGGCTCTCTGAATACCAGTGTCATAAAGACCCCTGACGGTGCTGTGGGCGCCAGATGGAGTGTGTATCATGACACTATGATGCTGGACAACAAACTGGACTGGTCAACAAATACAGACACCCTGTACAGGAAGGGACAGAGCCGGCTCCTTTAAGGGACTGCGGTCCTTTAACATCTGTAAGAAGCTTCTGCAGATGTTCTACCAGTAAATCCTGGCCAGCATTCTCTTCTACGCTGTGGTGTGCTGGGGAGGCAACATGAAGAGGAGAGATGCATCACGGTTGGACAAGCTGGTCAGGAGGGCCGGGGCAGTAGTTGGAATGGAGCTGGACTCTCTGGTTACAATAGCTGAGAGAAGGACTTTGGATAAACTGCTTTCTAACATGAACAATGATAGTCACCCACTTCACACCACCATCATGAAGCAGAGGAGTGTGTTCAGCGGCAGACTGCTGTCACAGAGCTGCACAACAGACAGACTCAGAAGATCCTTTGTTGCGAGAGCCATCAGACTCTTTAACTGCTCCCATCGGGGACGGGATGCTGCTGCCGACTGAGTTTAACCCAGTCACACCACATGGACATTATTACTCAACCACTTAATTATTTACACTAACACTTCCCCAACCTCGCTTACATTCAAGTACACTTTACTCATGATTGGGTATTCACATATTCACATTCTCTTTTTAGAACTGTCTTCTAACGTATGCATATTTATATTTATATAATATATTTTATCTATCTATCTATCTATCTATCTATCTATCTATCTATCTATCTATCTATCTATCTATCTATGTATCTATCTATCTATCTATCTATCTATCTATCACTAGGATTAGACTCTAGTGCTCTACCTTTATACTGTAAGCAAGAATTTGTCTGTATCTGTAGAGGCTGATATCCTTACCTGAGGAATCCTCTGGGAAGATCAGATTATTCTTAAAGAATAGGTATTTTTGCACTTCAGTGAATGTAAAGATGCTTAATTAGATCTTAAATAGATCATATGAAAGGCAAAGTGAAACAACTAAATGAAAGTGTGTGAGGGCATGGAGGCATGGAGAGTGTGATGGCCTAGAACTTTTCCACAATGCTTGTATTGGAGATAAAAGATGCTTCTATTTGTAAACAGTGTGAAAGTCTACAGCAGCAGTAAAATTATATTTCACACTATTTTGAGGATTCCTACCTGTTGCAGTCTACTCTGTATTATTACTAAATTGGAATTTATTTTACAAAGAAACTGAATTAAATAATTATGTAATATGACTATTGAGAGGACTATCAAGTTACTCTCTGTTTTGGGCTGAAGGGTATCTGTTTACTGTTCTGATACTGTACTGGGCTGAGTGATGGACTCTTTTGAGGAATATCCAGCTAGTTTTCCGATACTCAATGTTTTTTGGCTAAGAGATGGACTCTCGAGAGGGGTATCAAGTTAGTATTCTGATACTCACTGTACTGGGCTGAGTGATAAAATCAAGATAGGTCTATCTGGTTTGTGTTATGGTACTCACAGCACTGGGCAGAGTTATAGACTCTCGAGAGAATTATCCAGTTAGTTTTCTGATACTCAATGTACTCAGCTAAGCGATGGACTCTTGAGAGGGGGAACTAGTTACTCCCTGTTTAGGCTGAGTGATATAATCTAGATAGGGGATCTGCTTAGTGTTCTGATACTCACTGTACTAACCTGGATTATGGATTCTCGAGAGCGGTCTCTTGTTAAAGTTTTGATACTCACTGTACTGAGCTGAGTGATTGGCTCTTGAGAGGGGTTTCTGGTTAGTATTCTGAGTGATAGGCTCTTGAGAGGGGTTTCCGGTTAGTATCCTGATACTCACTGTACTGAGCTGAGTGATAGGCTCTTGAGAGGGGTTTCTGCTTAGTATTCTGAGTAATAGGCTCTTGAGAGGGGTTTCCGGTTAGTATCCTGATACTCACTGTATTGAGCTGAGTGATAGGCTCTTTAGAGGGGTTTCTGGTTAGTATTCTGAGTAATAGGCTCTTGAGAGGGGTTTCCAGTTAGTATCCTAATACTCACTGTACTGAGCTGAGTGATGGACTCTCAAGAATCAAATTATTATTCTAATTGTAAACAGTGTGAAAGATTACAGCAGCAGTTAAACTATGTCTTACACTACTTCCGTTTGGCAGATCTGTACCTATCTTTTCTGAAAGAAACAGCTCGATCCTGTATAGATAAGAAAAGGGGATTTCTGAGGAAAATGTAATTGATTTCATACTGTGTGCCCTGGAGCTGCTCTTCTCCACAGCAGGCAGTGCCGGGCACTATATATCTTCAGAATGGATGTACAGTAGATGGCATGGTGACAGGTTGTAGTGGGCCAGTGTGCCTCTCTCATCTCTCTTTTGTCCATAACTGAGCTAAATCACTGTATCTGGCTGCAGGGAAGATGAATGGGTACTGGAGCTGGAGTGGACTGGCTTCCAGATGCCAATACATTTACAATACCATAGTAAAGCCACTGGTGAGTGTACACTATAGTGTAGCAGCCATTAATGCATTTAATGAGAGGAATCTGTATTGGAAAAAAACACTGTATGACCTTGGCCAGTGGGCTGTAGGTCAGTTTTAATCTCCTGATAGCCTAGCAACAATTTTGTCTATCACATCCTTAAAGAGTTCTTTGCCACGAGGTGCCATGCTTGCACTTTTCACACACAAAGAGAGGCACACTAACACGTGTCACCATCTTCCATCTACAGAGAGTTCTTTGCCATGAGGTGTAATGTTGAATTTCCAATGGCCAGAATTGGAGAACTGAATCCAAAATACCAAATGTAACAGCCCTGTTTTCCAATTACATCATGAATCTTTTAACTTTAATTAAATACATGATACCAGGAAGGGACACTGACACAATTGGGCACAATATGGACATTTGTTGTCAGCTATTCAGATATTAATGGCTGTGTGTTGATTTACTTTTAGGGGACAGTAAATATGTAATGTTACACAAGTTGCCTAACGATGACTACTCTAAGCTATGTCCAAGTTTTATTAAGATACAATAAAATATTTGCGGAAATGTACAGGGTTTACTCACTTTTAGGAAATACTATATACTAAAAATTTAGGGGTGCCACGATATACATGATATACACGATTTTTACAACCATAAACTGCCACTGATATAATGATAATAGAATAGCATAACAAAGCAACTATACCCTTTTAAAGTTTAAAACTAAAGTTAATAAATCATAATTTGGAAAATATATACTTTTTCTTCACCTTAGTGCTGGGTGATATACCTGTTCATACAGTATACTGTACGTCAATTTTGTACCGGTGTGCGTTTTTATTATATGTTAATTTAATAATGTTATTATTATGTGCTATTATATGTCTTCCTAACAGTATAGTAATTCACAGACCTATATAAAAGTCCAGTCGTGCAAAAAATATAAGTAAGTAAATAATAATAATTATAATATAAATACTGTGAAACCTTCAGAATCTTGCAAAATACTGTAAAATATACCCAGCACTACTTCACCTACTGCAGAAATCCACACTGTGTATATGGAGTTACAGTTATTGAATATATAGCATATGCACTTTAATTTATGCATGTTTTTTTCATTGAATGTCTGAAAAGTTATCTGCTTTTTAAAAGCGTGTATTTGCATCACAATGCACTTAAAATGACAATAAATAAATGACTATAACATTGTTTAAGTTATTGTGACAGGCCTACCATCATTTCTATAGAATAGAAGGCTGTGAAACCAAAGGGACGCTTTTTTATATGTATGTATTTATGTACAGTCATTAGTTTTAACAAATGTACAGCTCGGCTCGGTCCAGCAGAAGATTGGATTGCTTTGTTCACCACTTTGGAGAACATATTGCTGGGTCAATGCAGTAATAAAACAACATGAGGGCCTCACAGGGAGCCAATCAGACCAAAATGGGCAGCCACGGTGCAATATATCACACAGCGCGCTGTAGAAATACATGTTTCCCTGGATTTTCAGCGTCCGTTGGTGTTTTTATGATCTCAGTTCTTCTGAAAGTAATACTCTGAAGCTGCAGCCGTTCAGATACACCCCCCGCCTGGTCCACCGCGGCGGGCAGTCATTACCCAATTATGCAGATGACACCAGGTCTCAGAGTTACCTGCAGCCCAGCCATGCAGACTTACAGCCGTTCAGCAGAGCTGCTGTTCACTGTGGCACAATACGTTCTTACACTATACTGGGCACAGTAGCCTGGAGGCAACAGCAACACAGTGTAATTACACCGGGGTCATTCTGTCTTTCTTCATTTACTGCTCGGCCCATTTCTTATGGTCAACGCTAAATCCACTATACCGCCTATTTCCTGCACCACTGCAACACCAGCCGAGCTGAGCAGTTCTCTTTTTCTTTCTTTCTTTTTTCTTTCTTTCTATCAATATATGTAGTAGTTTAACAGCACAAAATGTAACGTATTTTACGCACTATAAGGAGTAAAATCCTTATGTATAAGTTTTACCAGTCAGATATTAAGGAGCAGTTAAGCCACTCTGCTGAAGTGCAGCATTATACAGGTTTATTAGCATAAGGTGCTAAGCACACTAAGCGCTGAGTCTTTTACCGTTCAGGTGAGTATTATCAGCCTGTAGCCTGCTGCTAACCATGGCTAGCACTGATGGAGCAGCATTTGCATTACCCCCTAACAACAGTCAATTCTAGCTCTTTCTCACTTCAGAGGGGAGTATTATCTGCCTGTAGCCTGCTGCTAACCCTGGCTAGCACTGATGGAGCAGCATTATCATTACCCGCTAACCGCACTAACTGCTAGCTCTTTCACAGTTCAGATGTGAGTATACTGGACTGTAGTCTGTGTGTTTACTCTGTTAAAACAAGCTACGTGGGACGGCCTGATAGCTAATATCACCCTGGTTTACCGGAGCACTCAGGGTTTCTTAGTGTAGCACTGTCGGGTGGTATTAGCGGCTAAAGGAGGCTAGCGCTAGTGGTTAGCTGCTAGAAATCTAAGCTTACTGTACATAAACGGAAGTGCTTTACTCATTAATACCTAAATAAACAGGTTTCAAGAGAGAAATCTGTGTAGATTAACATCTAGCACTTGTTTGACTTTTTGAGAATTACAATTAGCTTACTTAACTTAGTTAACCTGCTGTCCCCACGATCACTCAGCAGCAAGAGTTGCTGAATTAAATGGAAACACAGTGACACCCCAGTTCCTTACTAGTGTTGCATAATGCGCCTTATAATCCGGTGCGCCTTATATACAAAATACTACAGTACACTAGTGGCATTTAACTTAAATTCTTAAAATTCCAATAGTACAGTTTATCACAATATTTTCTGAAACAACATGTCGTTCACAATGAACTTTTATGATGACAGGCCTATGCCCATGCATTATCAGGTGAATAAGGCAGATTCCATCAAATCTGCAAGGCATTAAAGGAGAACTCTGGTGTAAAATGGACTTTTGTTGTAAAACATGATAAAAAGTTCTTACCTTTGATGAATAGCACACCTCCGTTCTCTCACAGCGTTCTGAGATCCAGTAATTTTAACAGTTTGTCCAAACACCCGTCAGACTGGGAGATACGGGGCATAATTTACCCTGATAAATCCTTTTTACACCGTTATCCAGCTCAAAGTAGCTCCACACCTCCATGCTAGAATCCAGAGAGCCCTGACATTAAAAACGAGGCATTAATAACTTAAAAACATGGACTCCGCATAGCCTGCCTCCTGGAGCTGGCTGCTACGCTATGTGGAGTCTATGTATATATATATATATATATATATGTCTATGTCATTATCAGTACAGTGATGGGGGCGCTCGGAGCTGAATCTAGTGTTATTGGATGTAAACTGTGTTTTTTAATAAGCTTCTTGTGCCCTTTTTGAGTTATTAATGCCTCATTTTAAATTTTAGGACTCGCTGGATTCTACGAAAGGAGGTGTGGAGCTACTTTGAGCTGGATAACAGGGTGTTTTTGGACTGTTAAAATTTATGTATCTCTGGACGCTGTGGGAGAGCGGAGGTGTGTTATTCATCAAAGGTAAGAACTTTTTATCATGTTTTACTACAACACCAGAGTTCTCCTTTAATCAGAGCCTGACGGAGCTGTGAGCATGCGGTTGTGTAAATGTGACAGCCGGGAACACGTGGGCAGGGCCAGGCCATGCCTCCATCAGCTGAGAATGGAATTCAGCAGATTACCATAGGAATGCTGGGCATCTGATGTCAGAGCTGCCAGGCTTTTGCTAAGGTGGCGGAGGAGAGAAGGGAGGAATGAATGGCATCATTCAGCAGAATTACAGCAGGGAGGTCATTCTGGATCGATTTTATAGACTCAATTCAGGAGAACAGGAGAACAGGAGAACGCGGCTTTTGAGGCAGCGCTGAACGAATTTCCCAACAAAACACTGATTATCAGATAAAGTGAAAGTGCCCTTGCCTTTGGGCGAAAGACATCAGCTGACTGAAGCACATAGACAAGTCTTTTCATTGTATGTTCTCTCTCTCTTTCTGTGTTGTGTATCTGTGTGGTAATCTTTAATGGTAATCTGTAGCACCAATATAGAAAGTATATGTATATAACCTACAGTCTGAAAGCACCAAAGAAGCTGGACAGCATACAGCTCACTTGAGTTTCTGAATCAGTTTCTCAGATTTTGCTATTTATAGGTTTATGTTTGAGTAAAATGAACATTGCTGTTTTATTCTATAAACTACAGACAACATTTCTCCCAAATTCTAAATAAAAATATTGTCATTTAGAGCATTTATTTGCAGAAAATGAGAAATGGCTGAAATAACAAAAAAAAAGATGCAGAGATTTCAGACCTCAAATAATGCAAATAAAACAAGTTCATATTCATAAAGTTTTAAGAGTTCAGAAATTAATATTTGGTGGAATAACCCTGGTTTTAATCACAGTTTTTTGCATCTTGGCATCATGTTCTTCTCCACCAGTCTTACACACTGCTTTTGGATAACTTTATGCTGCTTTACTCCTGGAGCAAAAAATCAAGCAGTTCAGTTTGGATCATCCATCTCCCTCTTGATTATATTCCAGAGGTTTACAATTTTGTAAAATCAAAGAAACTCCTCATTTTTAAGTGCTCTCTTTTTTCCAAAGCTGTATGTATCATAAGTACTTGAAGAGCACTGGCCAAACTGTACATTTTTTATCACAGAGTGTAAAAATTCTGCTAAACTGAATGTCATATAAATCACTATATTATGCATAAAAAGAGTATAAGAGTTTTCAAGAATCTGCCATTGCTGGTGCATTTTCAAAACACAATTAATACTGTGTATCATAAGATAGTTTTTGTTTCCTTTAATATAATGTCATATAACAGGACTTGATAATAAAACACAGTGGATCAACACCAGCAGATGACATGTCTCTCCAAACCATCACTGATTGTCGAAACTTCAAACTTCACTCTGGTCCCTTGATTTCCAAATTAAAGTGCAGTGCAGTTTTGTTTCCCCACAAAATCTTACAGCACTTCATGCTTCTCTC
This sequence comes from Astyanax mexicanus, assembly GCF_023375975.1. Classification (NCBI taxonomy): domain Eukaryota; kingdom Metazoa; phylum Chordata; class Actinopteri; order Characiformes; family Acestrorhamphidae; genus Astyanax; species Astyanax mexicanus. The sequence continues at coordinate 50,278,289 of NC_064417.1, forward strand.
TGCTACTGACAACTTTTATGGAGATGCGAATTTCATTTTCCAGCAGGACTTGGCACACTGCCTACACTGCCAAAAGTACCAACTGGACTTTTATAATATAAAAAAATTGAGACTGTTTTTTGGGTTTTCATTGGCTGTAAGCCATAATCAACAACAATAAAAGAAATAAACGCTTAAAATAGATCACTCTGTGTGTAACACATTTTGAACCAAATTACAAGAAAGTGATATTCTAATTTTTAAGATGCACTAATGTACTTAACTTTATATATTTAGACTGTTTATGTACTGTATATGTTTCTCTATTTTAGATCTGCCCTTCGCTCTCATGAATGTCATTCATGCACCTTATTTTTGTTGTTTATATTTTTGCTGTTTCATATCTGAACATTATACACGTATTCTATTTAATTATGCTTATTTGCAGATCAATTATGCACTTATTTATTAAATGTGTTTAAATGCTAATTGGCATTATTGGCTTGTAATTGTACTTTTTTAATGACAATCTAAACATAAAGGCTGAATGAAATTTAATTACTTGAATATTGTAAAAAGTTGACAGCAGCAACAACAGCAGCAGCACAGGTACAGCAGGCTCAGGTAAAGCTCTGAGGGCAGGACAGGTGTACTACTCACCGCTCGCGCTCATGATGCTCACAGAGTGTTATTATCTAGTCCACTACATCCAGGTGCGGCAGTTCCAGCAGGTAGAGATAGACAGTCCTTTTGGGTGAAGTTGAAGGGAACGTTAATGAAGCTCCTGATCTGCTGTACAGTTTCCAATAAGATCAATGTCGATATTGATAAAAAATCGATCAGAAATCCGCTCAGCATTGTCTACGAACGGAGCCGCGGACCGAACCCAGCGCGGTGATCCCCAACCGCGTGCGACTCAGTGACTGACTGACTGACTGACTGACGCGCGCGCGCTCGCTAAATTAATTAATTAATTAATTGGCCGCAATTAACGCGCAAATTGAAGCGCGCGGCCACACACCCGCCGCCCTATCCAGAAGCCCCGTACTCACTCCCGTACACACACACACACTCCACACACTCCCGTACACACTCCACACACACACTGACACAGCGCGGATACCGGAGCGGGGAGTGACGTCACTCCAACCGGAGTGGCAACCGAGAGAGAGAGAGAGAGCGCGCGAGAGCGCACGAGCAGCGAGTTTCCCCCGGTCAGCGGCGGGAGGACGGAGCCGAGTACCGGAGGAGGAGGAGGGCTGGGTTAGCCCCTCCCTCCCACCCTCAGCTCTACACACCGAGTACAGGTGTTAATAAAACAGGTAAACAGCGCCCTCTGCAGAGCTGACACAGAAAAAACACGCCCAAAAATTCCTAAAAAACCCCAACCGATTAATGGTTTACGGAGTGACGTAATCCCTATATCTTATCCTTCTTTATATATTTAATATTTCTTCATATCTCATCATTTTTTATATATTAAATACTTGTGTATATCTTATCCTTCTCTCTCTCTCTCTCTCTCTCTCTCTCTCTCTCTCTCTATATATATATATATATATATATATATATATATATATATAATATTACTTTATATTTTATCCTTCTTTATATCTATCTATCTATCTATTTATCTATCTATCTATCTATCTATCTATCTATCTATCTATCTATCTATCTATCTATCTATTTAATCTGTTGATCACACTGTGTTGAAGCCAAAAAAATCACATTCTCTATACAGTACCAGCCTCTTCTCATTTAATGTGTTTTCTTTCATTTTATATTTTTTTACATTGTAAATTTAATATTGACAAATGACTTATACTAGACTAAGAATGAAATTATTCCTAAAATTATGCCTAAAATCTTGAAATGTTTCAGAAAAAAAGCTAAGATTTATTGCCTTAAAATTAGATTATTTTACCTGCTAATATATTGGTTTTGTTTTTGTTTGTTTTTGTTTGTTTTGTTTTTTTTGCAGTGTATTTAAATTTCAGGGTCTTCATGAGGGAGAGTCACCTGGAATAGTTTTCTCAGCGTCTTGAAGGAAGGAGTTCCTGGAGGTGCTGAACAATAGCTCCAGCTCATCCAAATTAAATCACCTCAAATCACCATCTCAGTTCATCAGGTTTAGATCAGGAGATTATAGTGGAGAAATAACACTTTTTTACTGTATACTACTTAATTGAGAGAGAAGCACGTATCTGATTTAGAACCACATATAAAACCAACTCAGTCTGATTTGAAAAAAATCGGATTTGGCACGTTCACACAGCCATGAACATGATCTGTGCTGCATTGAGCAAAAAATCAGATTTGAGTCACTTCAGCCTGGTAATGTGGATGTAGTCGAGTTGTTTTCATTACCTTTAAAATCCAGCAGAGCTCGCTGTTTTATTACTTTTCATTTCATCACTTGCGATTGTCTGCTTAAGAGATGAGATATCCAAACCAAATGTATTTTATAATAACCCTGCATTCTTCATTCAAACAAACCAGGAGCCACACAGTCGATCATTTGTAGACTGATGCATAAAAAGATACATTAAAATAGTCAGATTTTAGTCTTGAGTTTTGCTGTGAATAAAAACAGCACAACTTCAGCCTTACTTGGTCTTATTACTGATCAGATTTAACACCACTATTTTTCGGTTTCTTTCCGTGAGATCATTCAGCTCTAATCCCCTCAGTTTTGTTCTGTTCTTTTATAAAGAAGAACAGAATCTCATCAGACCCGAGAACAAAAAAAAACAAAGAATGCAGAAACAGAGTCTGAATAAACAAGTTTACTAACACAGGAAAACAGAGCAGGGCTGGGTGATATCACTAATAACTCATACCTTAATATGCTTTAGAGAACTTGTGATATATGATACATTATGATATGATAAAAAATGTAATCCTCCTGTTATCTTCAAATTAAAAACTATTCTTACATTTATGTTCAATTAAATTACTGTATTTTGTATTTTGTTGTTTTTTATAATATTTGTACTTTTTGCTTTTTGTCTGTTTTGCTTTGCATGTAAAGTGCTTTTTGAGAATCTTATAAAGCTCTATATAAATAAAATGTATTATTATTATTATTATTATTATTATTATTATTATTATTATTATTATTATTATTATTATTATTATATTAAAATGGTGGTTGGTGTGATGCAGTGAATAGCACCACTACCTGCTACCTGCTCCTCCATAAGGAGAGAGTTTTAGAGAGAATTTTTGAGTTTTACAAAGAAAATAAACATTTTCTGCACAGATTAGAAGCTTTTCTATTGTAATGTCCATTTCAAATTCCAAAACTGTATTTTTTAATCATGTAATTTTTTTTAAATATATTGTATAAACCAATAACAAAGGTGTATTAATATTTACAATATATTGCCTAATCTTAGCTGTGAGTTGAACTCAAACCTACAAAAGAATTCATGGTGATGCTCCGTCCTTAATTTTAACTCATTAACTCATAAGTCCCAAAGTGACAGAGATACTGAACATCCTGAGAACATCACTACAGGACAGTGTGTGAAACTAGCTCCTTTAAAAAGCTTATTTTTATAGCTTCTACAGCTCTCTACCAACCATTAAAACACTCTGATAAAATGTTTTTTTTTTCACTTTATAGAACTATTCTAACACCATTTCTAGAGCAAAATTTTAAAATACAAGTTATAAAATTGTTGTAGTACCATTTTTGTTACATCGATATTTTAATCCTATGCTTCTTTATTCATTTATCTACTTTTACAGACACTGTAGGAGCCCTGTTTTAGTAATCTATAGCGCATCGGACAATTGCCAATGGCGCATCTTAATTTAGGGTGTGTCGACGTGCCTTTGCTATCATAAAGACTGTAAAAGTATGTCTTGCGCTTCTCAAAACATGCCAAAGGCATGAACTAATTATCTTAATTATTCATGGGTGTGGTTCATTTTGGGCGTAACGTGAAATAAACCAATCAGTGTGCCAGTTGTCATTCCCGTTAAGAACCAGGTGAGCTCTGACTTTGGCGCATTGGTATCTTAACAGCGCAACGCTTTTGAGCATCTCAGCAGAGACAGATACTGATCTGTTCGCTCACGCTGTGAAGATACACCAGTAGCTCAATTAAGGGAACAGCAATGTTATTTTATTCTTTTTTCTGTTCATAGTTGATGTAAATGCTGTATTTGCACAAGCTAATCAGGATTAAGCGGCTGAGTGTTGACTGTTGTCAGGGTTTAATCAGTCAGTGGCGCACCTTTTTTTCCGCCACCAAGATAAAAACACGCCAGAAATTTACCTGAACACACCTCACTTCCAGACCACCACACCCATAAGCGTAGATTTATTCCTAATACCTAAAACATTGCAATATTTTAACATAGTGGTCGCAAGGCGTGAAAATAGATTGTTGTTGGGGTGTAAGATAGCAATGATTATCGTGGCGCACCTTGTGCAGGGTGTACAACAGGGCCCTAAGACTCCAGTGCTTCAGAGGCTCTTAGCTCTATATTTGTCAGAATATGGAGACAGTCAGACTGCAGGATCTGCTCTAAACAGGAAGTCCGTATTCTGCTGGCTCTGGTGTTTCTGTGTGTTAAACTCAGACCCTGAATCCTCCGTTCAACAGCGTCCGAAAACAAAAGCTCTCTGGAAGAGAGGAAACAGGACAATGGAGGGATATGAGGAGGCCTTTCTCTCTCTCCCTCTCACTCTCTCTCTCTCTCTCTCTCTCTCTCTCTCTCACACTCTCCCTAACAGTTCATCATCTTTAAGGTTGTCATCCATAAGGTTAGCACTTAAGTCAGATAAAGCAGAGCTCAGCATTGTTCTTTCCATAGCTTTGCTCTCTTAGCCTGACGTAGCATTAGCGCTGAGCTCCATCAAAGAAAAAAAAGAAGAACAATGCACAGACATCAGAAGGAGCTACAATAGAGAGACACAGCTAGCAGCTAATATATAACACATACAGTTTAAACTTACTTGATTTGCTTTTACACTGAGCTGATGCACTAGGAAATTAAGAGGTTGAGTGCAAGTCCTGCATACAGAGACTTTTTTTTTCAAAAAGTGAGCACAGAAGTCCAGTTTACAAATTAAGTTAAGTTTCTGAATCAGTTTCTCTGATTTTGCTATTTATAGGTTTATGTTTGAGTAAAACGAACATTGTTTTTAATTGTTTTATTATATAAACTACAGACAACATTTCTCCCAAAATCTAAATAAAAATATTGTCATTTAGCTTTTAGGATTTATTTGCAGAAAATGAGAAATGGCTGAAATAACAAAAAAGATGCAGAGCTTTCAGACCTCAAACTTTAAGAGTTTAGAAATCAATATTTGGTGGAATAACCCTGTTTTATAACAGTTTTCGTGCATCTTGGCATCATGTTCTCCTCCACCAGTCTTACACACTGCTTTTGGATAACTTTATGCTGCTTTACTCCTGGTGCAAAAATTCAAGCAGTTCAGTTTGGTTTGATGGCTTATGATCATCCATCCTAATCTTGATTATATTCTAGAGGTTTTCTATTTGGTAAAATAAAAGAAACTCATAATTTTTAAATAGTCTTTAAATTTTTTCCAGAGCTGTATATGTGGTAGAATCTCACAAGCCATATGTGAGGTGGGATGTCTGTGAAGTTGGTTGAATCACTGAAAAAGCTCATGACTGGCCAGTCTAAAAGCCTACAATAGTTATTGTAAAAAATATTTCCACAACCACTAGTGAGTGAGAGTCCAGTGTATTGCTAGCCGACACATGACTTTTGTAGCAAAACTGATTGGGTAGTTAGTGTTCTCCTGCAAGCATGTTCAGCTGTCTAGTGATGTAGTTTTTATAGCAACTTAAAATAATGATGCAGTTGGTTGACTAACTTGACTAGCTTGAATGCCTTCAGTGTTAGGGGAATTGTGTGATAAGTAAAGCCCTGTCCGGACGGGATTAGTTTCTCAGGGGGTCCTGGGGGTAATTTTCTCTTTTATGGGTGTCCTCTGTGATTTTATTCCCGTCCAGAACGACCATGTACGCGTTTTTATCAGACATCCTCTGAGAAAATTACAGGCTAAATTATCTACTGTTTTCCGCTAAACTCTGTGATCCTCTGGTAATTTTAGTCCTGTCCGGACACACATCTCTGAGTTTCATCTCCTTGCGTTTAATAAAATAGCTATTTGTCCACTGCCGCTCACCATAATTACACTTTGGGCACGTGTTTCCATGGAGATCTACGTAAACAACACAACAGCGTGTGGAAATGGAGGAGCTACTGAACGCAGCGATGTCATGTGACCAAGAAAGCCTAAAAAAAACTTACTGTTCCTGCTAGGGCTTTAGACACAGTAAGGAAGGAAATTAATAGAAATATTTTTTAAAAAGACAGGTTACGGATTAGAGCTGTATAGCAAATCCATAAGATAACACGTGTTATGGGTGTTTACAAGAAGTTACTGATTAAATATATAAATGCAAATATTAAAAATTATGGACACTACACAATAAACAGACAATGTGAAATACAATGCCCCACTGACACACTTGTTTTCAGATTTATTTTATTCAGATTTATTGCTTTATGAAAGCCACTCCCACAGTTGATAATCCACCCACTGGTCTTTGATCATATTATAGCATGTCGTTATCTGATGCACTATGGAAGAATGCAGGCTGTTCTGTATTTTATGTTTTGGACAGTCATTGGCTGAGCTGCCGTTCAGGGCAGCAGGTTTGCCATTGTGCTGAAATATAACAGATCCCAAAACAACAGGAAACGCTTCTTCCTGAGGGCATTAGGGCATTTAGGGCACAGGGGCACCGGAATGTTCCCTCACTGCTTCCCTGAACTCCTTCATATGAGCAGTGCTGAGGTAAACTCAGCTCGCCTGTTATTGCTCTTCCTCTACAGTAATACCAGAATGTCATATTTCACAGATCTGCAACATGCCGATCCTGAGGGAGTCTTAAATCAAAGTACCTTAAGTGAAAAAGCAGAGATATGGGAGGGGCTAAAGCTATAGGTAAAATTAAGGTCAACGCAGCATACCATAATACATACTACATAAAGGCATAATACATGAAGGTTGTTGAAGGTTTTAGACAATTTTTCTTCAAAAGCATTAAAAAAAGCATTAGCATGGTCTTAAAGCCTTTATTAAACACTCGTAGATTGGTAAAGCTGGTGACTCAGCTGGTCTAATAAATGCTTGACTGGTGATAAATCTGGTTTCTCCCCATTGATAAAAATAGGAGCCTGGTCTTGTTTTACTGGAAATAAACGCTCACTGGTGTTGATGTTCTGCCAAATGGACAGACTTTCCTGTAAAGACTTTAATCATACTGAGAGTTAGGCTTTAGAGAAGCATTTACCACAGGATTTACTAAAAACTAAAAGTGAAGATGTGCACTTCTCAGTAATGGAAAACTCAAAAAAAATTAAAGTACTTTTGGTTTTGGATTTGGGGTTGGCTTTATGGTGAAAAATGGTTTGACTTTATGGATACATATAGATTTGGCTTTATGATGAAATATGGGTTAGGTTTTGGCTTTTTGGAGAAATATGGGTTTGGAGTTGGCTTTTTTGGTGCAATATGGGTTTGGGTTTGACTTTATGCAGACATACGGGTTTGGGTTTGGCTTTATGGTGAAATGTATTTGGGTTTGGTTTTATGGGGAAATATAGATCTGGCTTAATGGAGAAATATGGGTTTGGGTTTGGTTTTATGGTGTAATATAGGTTTGGGTTTGGTTTTATGGTGAAATATGGTTTTGGCTTTGGCTTTTTGGTGAAATATGGGTTTGGGTTTGACTTCATGGAGAAATATGGGTTTGGGTTTGACTTCATGGAGAAATATGGGTTTAGCTTCATGGAAAAATAGGGATTTGGGTTTGGCTTTATGGTGAAATATGGATTTGGGGTTGACTTTATGGAAAAATATGGATTTGTGTTTAACTTTATGAAGAAATATGGATTTGGGTTTGGATTTGGCATTTTTGGTGAAATATGGGTTTGGGTTTGATTTATGAAGAAATATGGGTTTGAGTTTGGATTTTGCTTTATGAAGAAATATGGATTTGGGTTTGGGTTTGACTTAATAGATAAATATAGACTTGGCTTTGGGTTTGACTTTATGGAGAAATATGGGTTTGGCCTCTGCACCAAATAGAGATTTCACCATAAGGGCCAAACCCACATATTTTAATGAATCTGCTCAGTGCTGAAGCAGCAGAAGAATTCCACGTGAAGTTAATACTGATTCTCTGAGCACGAGGCTCGCTGTGGCCTTGGTATGGATAGATTGTGTCTGTTTCTTGAGTACTGATCTGTATAATCCCTGTCCCCGGCTCATCTGAGCTCTTACTGTGTGCAATTAGCCACACAGTTGTGATATTCAGACCACAGCAGGGTCAGTTACTGCCCGATCTGCTCAGCCAAGCGGCCAGTCATGTGCTGAGCTCCATATTTCTGCTAAGGGTGACTTCTGTAATGGCTTACCAAAAAGCCTCAGAGCACTCGATCTATTCCAGGGTTTATATTTAACCAGCTAATCCAAGAAATGTCCTGAGCAGTGCCAGAGCTCGGCTATTATCTGCCCTGTAGATAAAACGATAGAGCCATAAAGTGCAGGAATTTGTTTTTTTGTGAGGCAGAGGTCAGCTGAAGCTGTAAGCCGCGAGTAAGCGAGGATAAAGCAGAGCAGCATACGTACAGCATAGCACATTCCTGGAAGATCATGTTACACATGAATGATGATGAGAAATCACATTTCATTCAGGTGAAAAGCAGGACCGGTATGATGGCGTAAAGGTGTCTGTCTGGAATCTTCAGCAGCTGGGTAAGAAAACACTGAGTGTTATGTTTTTAAAGTGCACGTCATGCGTCTACAATGGGTTTATGCTGATTATGTCAGAGACACAAGTTGAACCAGAATTTCTAGAAATTTACTGGAAAGCTGTTAAAATATGTTTGGCATCCCTTTTTAAATGCCAAAGGTATTTAAGGTCATTTTCACACCTAAAAACCAGGACCAGAGTCTCAGCCAGGGTTGATGTGTTTGTTTCAGTGTATTCTGTAGTGTATTTTGACTCGTTAGTTTTATCCAGTTTCACACTACAATTAAGTAACTGAGAGCATCTTGTCCTCATCACCTATGTGGGCGGAGTCTCCTTACTTCTTTACACTGATTGGTTTGTAGAATACTGTCAGTTAACTCCTCCTCTCCTCGGATTCCTTTTACCCCTGTTCCTTACTAGTGTTGCATAATGCACCAGAAAATAGACCAGAAAATAGAAATTTATTGATAGTGCGCTTTATAATCCAGTGTGCCTTTTAGTCTGTAAAATACGGTATTTCTGTTTATAAATATGCGGTTAATCTACAGTTACAGTAGATACAGAATCACCAGCACTTTCATCTGTTGTACCCATACTGCTGTGTCGAATTTCGCACATCACCTCTTTTTTTTCTTCTTCTATAGTTTAATATATGATATAAACCTGCCTCAACTTCCTGTAATGGGTCTAAATGAATCAAACCAGTTTCAGCTGATCTGGACTGAGATTTCATCTTTTAATTGGATAAAATTTAGGGCAGCTAATCTTGACCGTGGTTCTGCACCTTTTACACCTGATATTTTGGCTCAAATCAAGCTGTTATTATACAGCTCTGGAAAAAAAAACAGGAGAGCACTTAAAAATGATGAGTTTCTTTAATTTTCCCAAATTGAAAACCTCTGGAATATAATCAAGAGGAAGATGGATGATCACAAGCCATCAAACCAAACTGAACTGCTTGAATTTCTGCACCAGCAGTAAAGCAGCATAAAGTTCTCCAAAAGCAGTGTGTAAGACTGGTGTAGGAGAACATGATGCCAAGATGCATGAAAACTGTGATTAAAAACCAGAGTTATTCCACCAAATATTGATTTCTGAACTTTTAAAACTTTATGAATATGAACTTGTTTTTTTTTTTTTTTTTTTTTTTTTTTTGCATTATTTAAGGTCTGAAAGCGCTGCATCTTTTTTTTTGTTATTTTAGCCATTTCTCATTTTCTGTAAATAAATGCTCTAAATTACAATATTTTTATTTGGAATTTGGGGGAAATGTTGTCTTTAGTTTATAGAATAAAACAACAATGTTAATTTTACTCAAACATAAACCTATAACTAAAGAAACTAGTGATTATTTTTCCAGAGCTGTATAATCCCCGTTAGTTTGAAACAATATGAATGTTATGGGAGAGTTAGTTTGTTTTACTTGAATGTAGCCATTACATACTATCTTCAAAACTCAAACAAGACCTTTTGACCCGACCCAGAGTACAGCCGAGCAAGGGCAAGAGAGAGAGAGAGAGAGAGAAAGAGAGGGGAGAAGAGAGAGAGAGAGAGAGAGAGAGAGAGGGGGGGGGGAGAGAGAAGGTTAAGATAAGGAAGAGTGAGATAACACATACAGCTCAGGAAGCTCTAGAGCAATAGCAACAGCAGCGGTAAACAATGTGTTTTTTAATCAATTTTCTATAGTGTAGATTAATATTAAAGACATGAAAAATGATTAAGGGACACATATGAAATGACATAGTAAACAGTAAAAAAAAGTGTTATTCCTCCACATTAATCCCCTGATCTAAACCTGATGAACTGAGATGGTGGTTTGAGGTGATTTAATTGGGATGAGCTGAAGCTTCACAGTGTGAAGGAAAAGCAGCAACTATTGTTCAGCACCTCCAGGAACTCCTTCCTTCAAGACGCTGAGAAAACTGTTCCAGGTGACTCTCCCCCAGACACTGAGAAATCTGAGAAATCTCACCAAGAGTCTGCAAATCTGTCCTAAAAGATAATACTTAATGATGATACTTAGAAGAATTTAAACTATAAAACATATTCTGTTTTCTTTTAAATAATTCTGCATGTGTACCTGTACAGCTTTAATATAGTCTTTAATATTCAATTTACAATGTAAAAAAATCATAAAAAGATAGAAAAAAATTTAACACCCAGCTACCTAGTGTAAGTGTATGATGGTAGTAAATACAATTTTTCCCCCTTTATTTTTGACATTAAAGCTCTTTAGATCCAGTGAAAATGTTGTATATTGTAAAGAAGTCATTGATAAACAAGTTCTGACAACAACTGATCTGTAGCAATAGAAATGATCAATTTTAGTGTTTCAGTAAGCAGGGTATTCCTGGAAAATCTTACAGCACTTCATGCTTCCTTCTGCTGACAACTTTTATGGAGATACGGATTTTATTTTCCAGCAGGACTTGGCACACTGCCCACACTGCCAAAAGTACCAGTTGGTCTTTTATAATATTCTAATTTTCTGAGCCACTTATTTTTTGGGTTTTCATTTGCTGTAAACCATAATCATCTACAATAAAAGAAATAACAACTTAAAAAAAATAGATCACGCTGTGTTTAATACATCTATACAATAATATATGATTTTCACATTTTGAACTAAATTACTGAAATAACTGAAGTAACTGAATCCACCACTGTTTTCAATAGAGAGTAAAGTTATAAAAGAGAGAGAGAGAAAGAGAGAGATTTAGAGTTTAGAGGTGTGGTTTATACACTTCCTCAATGTAGTCCTGCCTCCTGTTTAACACACATGCGACAGACGGGGACACACACACACACACACACACACACACACACACCCTTATGCTCTCTCTCTCACACACACACTCCCCCACAGACACACACACTCTCTCTCACACAGTGTCCTAGCAGGGCTTTTCTAAGCAGTATGAGCGTCCCAGCTGTAAAGGAACTCCACACATTCCCATGAGGGACGATCAGTCAGCCGGGAGCCGGCAGGACAGAGGTACTGTACAGTGATTAACAGCTGTAAGACTATTAAATTGATTTAATTCAGGGCTTATTTGGCTGAAAAGTGGTCTTTAATGTCTTTAAGAGCCTGATTTTCGAGTTTTTAACTTGTTTGGAAACTTCAGAAACTTTTTTAAACTGTTGTAAGTTGATTTCTCAGGCTGTAGTCTGTCCAGTCCAGCCTGTCTCTGGTTTTTAAAAGGACGTTTTTCTTGTTTGACCTGTATATCTGCCCTTTTCATCCTCTGGTATGAGAAGCACAGAGTAAAAATGGTTTAAAATATGTTGTTAAGCAGTTTTAAACCAGTTTTAGACACTCTGAGGGCTTGTTTTTGAGAGTTTGTGCAGTTGGGACTCCACCACGTTGGCTCAGGCTGGAGATATTCTAAACTTAGAATAGTAAGTAGAGCCCATTCCTCAATACTCAGCTTTACTCGGGTTACAGGCTTCCCCTCGCTCTCCACACTGACAGTGGGACGGACTCACGGCTCCACTCAAACCAGTGGACACAGGAAACAAGTTAATATCAGTGCTGAATGTCTATAGAGAGAGTATTATACAGAAGAGTCTTCCAGACTATGAAGAAACACATATAAGGAATCATGTAGTAACTTAAAAGTGTTAAACAAACTAAAATACTCTGTAAAGAAGCATTTAGGTGCTCTTATCTAGGGAGCTATTAACTTGCTAAGCTGATGAGGGCCAGTTTCATCATTGTAACATTTTTGATTTGTCTTTCATTTCTTCTTAAAATCATTTTTGTCTTTATTTAGTTAAGTAGTTGTTGCTTCTCATAATCTGGATTAGAACATTACACAAATATTCACTATTCACTGTATACCTGTAACTCTACCTCTTCACTACTTTACTTTAACTGATGCTCTCAAACACATTAAGAGACAAGAAATATAAGTTATTAACTCTTGATGAGTTCAGCACAGCTGTTAACTGAAAGCCCAAATTCCAGGTGACTCTACCTCATAAAGCTGACTGAGTAAATACAGCAGAGATGTGCAAAACTTTCATATAAGCAAGAGGAGCTACTTTGAATAATCTAAAATATAAAACAGTATTCTGGTTTATTTAACACGTTTTTTGTTTATTAAATAATTCCATGTTTTTTTCATAGTTTGGATGATGCTAATTGTAAAATTAAAAATTGGTATGTAATTGAAACATGGTTTATCTACAGTTGCAGACATGTTGAATTGTTTATTTTCTAAATAGTTCTTCTTCTTTTTTATTTAAGATAAGTGTGGAGACATTATGAGAAATATTAAGTGAAAATAATATTATTAATATCATGTCTTCAGTCCCTTTAAACTAAACATCATGAAGGTTGTGTTGTCACCGGTAATGTGAAAGTTTACTTTTTAGACTGATTTTATGAAAAAAAAAAAAAATATATATATATATATATAGATGTTTTAAATGACTTAATAATAAAATGACAATTCAAGTGTAAGTAGTAACATATAAAAAAATATAAAATGTAGCTTAACATTCCTCTATATTTGTAATACTGAAAAATGTACACAGTGTTACACAAAAGGCACTTTATATTAATATTGACATTTATATAGTTTAGGGATATCACTAAAAAACAACAATAATGAATCAATAATTGATTATATTAATTCCTTTTTATTAAGAACAATTTATACCTCGTATACAGTATTATAATATTAAATAATACATATTAAAATAATAGTAAATAATAATTATTAAAATATTATTTAATACAAACAATATGAAATATATTAAATAGCATAATAATGTAATTATACCCTTTTTAGGAAAAGCCTTAGAGCTTTTAATTATTAAAAATATTCATACACTGGATTCGGCAATTAAAATTTAAATAAATAAATAATTAAATATATTATTTTAATCCAATCCACAAACCAAATCAAACACAATAGGCAATATTGAGGCCTATATATATTGAGGCAATATATTCCTATATATTATAATACATTTTCACCAATAGTCCAGCAGAAAGCCCAGTTATTGACCCAGTTTTTGTAATAAATCATGGTCTGGTTTAATCTGATTGTGGTCATGCTTGTGTTCACAGATGAAGGCGGAGTTATCTCCATATCTCTGAGATTTAATAGCTTTATGACTGATTAATAAACAGCTTGGTAAACAGCATTTCCACAGACTGTTAAACCAGTGAGAAAATCAGCAGAATTACTCCCTGAATTGTGGGAGAACTGTGCTACGCTGGTTTGGAGACATCCTGAGACATGCCTGGCCAGACTCACAAGACTGAGACAAATTACATTAATCTGATCAGACAGTGAGAAGCGAGGAGGACTGTCCTCTACTGAAGAGGAGCTCTTTGTTTAGCCACAGATCAGCTTAACACACCCAGTGTGCGTTCACACCTAAACTGTTGGGTCCAAATCAAAATTCGTTTCTTAGTCTGGATCAGAAAAACTATGGCTTGGTTCGTTTGCAGTGCAAAATATACTATACCACAGTTAGTTCCGATCCTCTGCAATGTGATTGGCTGAGAGGCATTCTATTAGTACCGCTATCAGCCAGTAATGCACTGTAACCGAAGCTCTCCATGTATAATTCTGCCACATACAGGTAACCTAGCAACCATTCAGCGCTTACAAGCCAAACAGTGCAGCTACAAACAGAGCAGCAATGAAACTATAGGTGGGCGGATCGATCCAAATTTGGATCGATAATATCAATACCAACGCTGGTATTGGCATTGAGCAATACTCGTGTAAAAAACTTGCCATTTGGATGCTCCTCCCTTATTGTGACATCACAAAAAGGAAACTTGCTTTGAACCACCCTGGCTCCACCCCTTACACATAAACCACAAACAGAGCCCAGAAACAGATTTCTTCATATGAGAGTGATTTTGTGTAAAGAACTTCATGAACATGTTTTGTATAGAACATAGACCTATTCTAACTTAACTTGTGTTAAAAGTGGTATAAAATGCTACTTTTTACCTCACATTGGGAGAATGTTTACAGAGGAAACTGAGTGAAAATAATGGGAGGACCTGCTGGCATCATTAGTGCTGAGCCCTCCCGCAGTGCCAGACATGTTGGCATCTTCGACCAGAAACTGTCAGCTTAAATACTGACCACTCAGACCAGACCAATCAATGAGAATTAAAGAAAGGAAACTTGACAAATCCAATAAAACGTACAAAAATATTTATACTGTATATCATCGCTGTCCAGTGAAAAAAAGTATCTTTAAAACAGCAACTTTACAGGAGAGAGAAAAAACCTGAAACTTTCTAAGCTTTCAATGGAAGTCAATATAAGAGTTTACCTTATTTTTCGCTTTATAAGATGCGCTTAAATCCTGTGTAATAATGTGTTTTATAATCCAGTGTGCCTTATGTATGAATTCTATCAGTCAGGTACTAAGGAGCAGTAAAGCCACTCCGATGAGGTACAGAATTATACAGGTGTTTCAGATCAGTTTTTCAGTACAGGGGCTGGAGTAGCATTAGCATTAGCCGCTAACCATGCTAGCTCTTTCGCCAGGCAGATGTAAGTATTTTTGGCCTGTAGCCTGCTGCTAACCCCAGCTAACACTGCCTGGAGCAGCATTATCATTACCAGCTAACCGCTCTAAGTGCTACCTCTTTAGCCGTTCAGAGGTGATTATTATCGGACTGTATCCTGCTGCTTACCCCGGCTAACACTGCTGGAGCAGCATTAGCATTAGCCGCTAATCAGGTGTTTGCCATGTTAGAGCAAGCTATGTGGGATGAACCGCTAGATGATACCGCCCTGGCTTACCAGAACACTCAGGGTTCCTTAGTGTAGAGCTGTTAGCTGTTAGTGTAGAGCTGTTAGCCACTAATGCTAATGCTCCAGCCTTAGTGCTGGAAAAATTCGGGAATCTAAGCTTACTGTAAATTAACTTCCAGCGCTCGTTTGACTTTAAAAGAAAGTATTTTTTTTTATTACAGTTTTTAAAGTTTGGTTTACTTAGCTTAGCTTTACTTAACATAGTTAGACCCCCACCACCACCACCCAGCAGTGAGAACTACTAAATAAATTCCTTACAGTGTCTCCTAAAATGCGCCTTATAATCCAGTGAGCCTTATGTTTGTAAAAAGACCAGAAACTTGGCGTTCAGTGTCAGTGCAGTGTATAATCTGATGCGTCTTATAAAGTGAAAAATATGGTATTTCAGGGCATTTTAAAGCATTTCTATTGGTCTGTTCATCAAGAAACTTTGGCACAGTGTAAGGGACAGTTTGTCTGTTCAAATTATGTAGTGAACTTAAAATCGACAAAAATGGAGATACTTGTTTTTCTTTGGACAGCAATTATATATATATATATATATATATATATATATATATATATATATATATATATACATACACAGTGTACCATAATACAGCCATTGTTTTTTCCATTAGTCCAGAGCCTATTGTGTTGAGAACTGGAATCACAACACTTGCTTTATAGAAGCCCCTGTCCTGTCTCCGCCCACCGGCATGCATGGACACTACTGACCAGCCCACACACTCTAGCATGCCAGCAGCAAAATGCTCTTTGTCCATTACAAACAGAGGCTGTCCAGAAAGAGAGAGAGAGAGAGAGACAGGACGGACGAGAGAGAGAGAGAGAGAGAGAGAGAGAGGGAAATAGACAGATGTAGGGGGTACATACATTAATATGTGGCGTTTAATCCAGAAAATATGAAGATATGCACATGTATGGGCTAAGAGCATACAGGACGAGAGACATAGAGGACAGGAAGACTCACAAAAAGAGAGAGAGAGAGATAGAAAAAGAGAAAGAGCGTCCATCCCGTTGGTTAATAGCCAGTGCAGTTTAAGTGGATGCCTCTCCGAGTCTGGACCATCGATTTAAAGAAGTACAGCAGCGTCTCGTCCTCATGATGTCCTGCTGCTGCCGTCCACCTCCGTGCCTGAGAAACTGCTTCTTGTTTTCAGGTTGGTCCCGTCCTGCTTCTCGTAGATTTTTGCCATGAGAGAGAGGAGTAACTTTCAGACGCACTCGTCCCTGTATTTCAGTCAGACATGGGTAATAGTTCTACCCATGAAGGTAAAGCGCATGTATGTGCGTGTGTTTGTGATCTGCTTCTAATGTTCGTAATGTTTTCCTTCCCTCGATTGATTGTGACTAATTCTACTTGTTATACAGCATCATACTGGTGTAATAGTGTGTAACAGTTTTCTGATGTCTGTGTGATTAAAATAGATCAATGTAGCATTACTGTATATTGATCTTTATAGTTGAGTTTACATGCACTCAAAATTATCAGATATTTTAAGAGTTAAGGCTGATGTTGAGTCAATGGAGAGTTGGCAGTGGCCTACACCATTGTGAGCATTTATATTTGTGCGTTACTGTATATAGATAGATAATAGATTATTTATAGTCATTGTTATCAAGAAAACAACGAAATTTAAAGTGCTTCTCCAGTCAGTGCATTTTCATACATTCACCCACAAATATATACGTTTATACACATATATACACATACACACACACACACACATATATATTGCAGTTGGGAAAAAAACTGTTCTAAAGTCTTCCTGTTCTTGCATGTATTAATAACCTGTATCTTCTGCCTGAGGGCATTAATTTAAACACGAAGTATGTTGTTGTCATTCTGCTGTTTACCCTTCCAAAACTGTAATATATATACAAATATATGAGGTATATTTGTACAATTATATGAGATATAAATACATATCTGACATACATGGCCATGCAAAGCAAAAATATGTATTGTACATATACTGTTGATATGTTCAACATATATGAAACCTATCCAAAATTGAAACATATATTTGATATATTGACATACATATCTGGCCCATAAAATATGTATGGTCATGTATGTGAAATATATGTTTAGAAATATATGTCATATACAGTATATGTCTGGCCCATACAATTTCTGTTAGAGTTATGTATGTAAAAACATATTCATTCACATGTTCATATATTAATTAAATATATATTTTAACAAATATGAATTCAACACAAATACAAAGAAAATAAATCCTATATGTATTTGTATTATATATACATATAAATGTACATTATTTATGGTTATTTCATATATTTTCTGAACTTATATCTACATATATCCAGAGGACATATGTACAGTATGTGATAATTATATAAAATGTATAAAAGGTATAAAAGGTATCAAAGATATAAAAGGTATCATATATGGAAACACCACTCTGGACATAAGGCCATATATGTCATATATTGCATTTCCATATGGGTGAATAGTGTAGGCGCATGAATGTGTAGGCTGGATCATGAGACTCAACGGACCAATCACAGTATGTTTCTGGGGTGAGGAATGTACTGTAAGGCTGTAGTGCAGTTATCATATCATATCATATACAGCCCGATTATTTAATGTATAAAAGTAAATGTATCTGGGTTGCATGGTACGGTTGCTGTGGTATGATGGTCGGCATCTTCTTGAACCCACTGCACTTCCCTCACTCTGGATATAATGAGGTCAATAATGAGGTCAGTGTGACTCAATGCGTAGAAAAGTGACACAAATACTGTACAAATCTCCAAAAGTGGTTTGGTTCCAGTTCACAAATAATTCAGATTTTAAATGGTCTGGAAACCAATATGGATTCAATCCTGATAAAGCAGAAATAGGATTTAGGCTAGCAGTCTGCTATATAGCCTCAGTCTGGTTAGGAAATCTGATAAAGAGAGCTGTTCAGTAATAAGATGTGTTTGTCAGTGCATACTCTTAACCGGAGTATTCAGCACATGAATGAAAACAAAACAAAACTCAGATTATTGCCTGACTCATGTAAACTGCAAAAATTACTGAAATTATCTAATTTCCAGGCAATACATTTTATTTTTTTCTCTGCTAAGAATTTTTGTGCTATTAAGCATTGTAAGTATAAGATTATATTGCTTATTTTACTATTAAAGGTCTGAATTAGTCTTATTTTAGGCCATTTGAACTTAAGATAAGCACAGATAAATTGCCACTCAAGTTATTCTAAATTAAGAGTCCAAATTTAAACCTGTGATTTGTGATTTTTGCTTGATTTAAGTCTTACTTTACTACTTTTGGGACTTTATGATTGTAAAAGCTCATTTTTAATAATTTTATGTTTAATTTTATATTTTAGAACACATTTTAATGTTACTGTTCATGAATGATTTGTGGTCAAAATTAAATCTAAAGTAAAAATCTAAAAGTTAAACACTTGCATCCAATGCTTCAGCCTATTAAAGTCTTTTTTTTGGTGCATTCTTATAAATCTTTGCTGAAAAATTTGACAATTTGTTTTTACATTTTTTTCACTGGAACATAATTCAGATCTAAATGGGTTAATATAAGGATATATGTCTCAATTTACATATATTTTCTTTAGATTTTGCCAACAGATATTATTTTGCAGTGTAAAATAGGTATTATTATTATATTATAATTTCCATTATCTGATTACTGAAGTTCAAGGACATTGTGCAATAAATATATTGATTGTTTTATTGATTAGTAATATAATCTGATGTATTATGCGTGTAAACACACATTAGCCAGAGTCTATTTGGTTTGTTTGGCTCGTTTTTGACTGAAGCTGTTTGTGAAATCTGGCTTATATCAGATTATATCAGTAAAACTCTCGCTAAAACCCACATTACTGTCTGACCTCTAGAGGAGGAGGATCTGGAAATGATTGGCGTCCAGGTTGTTTGAGATGTCGCTGATATGATGAAAGTGAGCTAATGGAGTCTAAATGAGTTAAGTGCATGCAGCCCCTGTCAGTGTGTCGTATCTAATGTTGGATGTGTTGTGTTGTGATGCTGGGTGGGTTCTGGTCCAGATGCATGATGAAATCCCAGCATCCCTCAGTCCCGTTCACTATTAATCTGCCCTACTGCCAAACTAATGCTCTAACTCCTCCCCCTTTCCGTAGACATATCGACCGCTGAGCTCGATGCCTTATGGAACGAGCCCCCGTACACACTAACGGGAGCCAATGAGCTATTTCCAGGAAATGATGTCATGGCCACTGGTAAGAGTGTTATAATAGAAACTGAACAGCATCACATAATATATGCTTAGATTGACTCTAATACTGAAAGTATTTGCTGATTTATTTATTTATTCACATACAGTACCAGTCAAAAGTTTGGAAACACCTTTAATTCAGAATATGTTATATATTTTAGATTCTTCAAATGTGCACATCTTGACATTTTCTGGTAAAATCACCTGGAATTTAGACTTTCAGTTAACAGCTGTGCTAAACTTGCCAAAAGTTAACTACTTGAATTTCTTGTCTCTTAATGTTAATGTTTGAGAGCATCAGTTGTAAAGTAGTGAAGAGGTAGATTTACAGGTATACAGTGAATAGTGAATATTTAAATAATGTTCTAATCCAGGTTATGAGAAGCAAGAACTACTCGACTAAATACAGAAAGTTAAAAAATTACATTAAGAAATAAAGGTGAGTCACTACGAAAAGAAGAATTTTAAGAAATTTGAAAGTATCCTCAAGTGCAGTCACAAAAAAGACCATCATAAACGTTATGATGATGAAACTGGCACTCATCAGGAGTGCTGCAGGAAAGGAACCAGCCTCAGTTAAGAGTATTTTGGTTTGTTTAACCAAACTTTTGGGTTACTACATGATTTTTAATGTGCTGAGGAGGCGTGTCCAGACTTTTGACTGGTAATGTATATTAAATTATAATTAAATATTAAAGCTTTTTTATGCATTTGTTGAACTAATTTATTAAGTAACAGATATAAAACATACCCTGACTTCCTCTTTATACAATGCACAGTGATAGGAAGGCTGTATCCATCCTGAAGAGAGCCGCGCTATTATTTCGACCACCTGACTGATATTTATAGAGCTGCTGTGATATTACCATCACTTCCTGTTTTTGCTCAATAGGAAGTGCAGAGATTGCTGCTACTGCTGTTCTAATTAACCTACTTTATAAACAAGCAAATGGAGCAAATGCATATTGTTACTCTAGAGTATAGAAATTACTTTATTTATTAGGTAAAATAGTAGTACAATCCCAAATAAGAAAAAAGTGGGGACAGTAGAGAAAATGTACATTCAAAATGCAAAATGAATGCAGTGTTTCTTACATTTACTTTGTTTGTACCTGTTTTATCTCCTTAACTCCTTCACAACCTCAGTTTCTGAATTAGTTTCCCTGATTTTGCTATTTATAGGTTTATGTTTGAGTAAAATGAACATTGTTGTTTTATTCTATAAACTACAGACAACATTTCTCCCAAATTCCAAATAAAAATATTGTCATTTAGAGCATTTATTTGCAGAAAATGAGAAATGGCTGAAAAATAACAAAAAAAGATGCAGAGCTTTCAGACCTCAAATAATGCAAAGAAAACAATTTTTTTTTTTTTTAATCACAGTTTTCATGCGTATTGGCATCATGTTCTCCTCCACCAGTCTTACACACTGCTTTTGGATAACTTTATGCTGCTCTACTCCTGGTGCAAAAATTCAATCAGTTCAGTTTGGTGGTTTGATGGCTTGTGATCATCCATCTTCCTCTTGATTATATTCCAGAGGTTTTTAATTTGGTAAAATAAAAAAAAAACTCATTATTTTTAAGTGGTGTCTTATTTTTTTCTCCAGATTATTGTATATTCCTGCAGTTGAAAAAAAGAGGAAGATGGATGATCACAAGCCATCAAACCAAACTTAACTGCTTGAATTTTTGCACCAGGAGTAAAGCAGCATAAAGTTATCCAAAAGCAGTGTGTAAGACTGGTGGAGCAGAACATGATGCCAAGATGCATGAAAAAAACTCTGATTAAAAACCAGGATTATTCCACCAAATATTGATGATTTCTAAACTCTTAAAACTTTATGAATATGAACTTGTTTTCTCTGCATTATTTGAGGTCTGAAAGCTCTGCATCTTTTTTGTTATTTCAGCCATTTCTCATTTTCTGTAAATAAATGCTCTAAATGACAATATTTTTATTTGGAATTTGGGAGAAATATTGTCTGTAGTTTATAGAATAAAACAACAATGTTCACTTTACTCAAACATAAACCTATAAATAGCAAAATCAGAGAAACTGATGCAGAAACTGAATAGATCTCTTAATAGGCTCTATGTTGTCCACATTATTAATAATAAAATATATATTTATTAGCCTAAAAGAAGAATAAAAGCATGTTGGGGAAAAATCTTGATTCATGTCATTATAAATCATTCATAAAGTGTTAATAACACAGGTTTTTTTTATATGTGTTTTTGGCAGGAAGTGATGAGGAAGTGGAGACGGAAGCTGAGGTGGAGACAGATGGGATCACTGGTGAGAGTTACTGGAGGAAGAGGGAGGCGTTTAACGGCAGCAGCGTCTCTCTCGCCGTAGGAGAACGCTTCTCTTCAGGTACGAGTTTCAGACTCTTCACTACTCTGTACTGCAGACTGAGCAGATCAGCGTCTGTAGCAGTAATGGACGGTAATGGTGGATCTGATTCAGCAGCTCTCAGAGATAATGCTCTTCCCGCCGGCCGTAATGTCTCCACTCTGTCTCATCATATCCTCTCAGCAGAGCGTCACTCTGAGAACTGCAGATTCTGTTCCCACAACGGGAAGCAAGCTGTCAATAAATAATATCATTATAGCTAAATCTAAAGCCATGTAGCTCCTCAAAATAGAAATATATATTCTATATTTCTGTACATATGGCTCTGTGTAATGCCCTACCTGTGTAAGCTACCTATAGCACCACACTGAATAAAATCCATTGGCAAAAACTAGACAAATTATATGTAAAATAAGACATATATGTTTATATTAAGCTAATTGAAATCTGTCAATGGGTTGAGCAAAACGTTTTTTTAGCAAAATTTCTTTTTAAAAAAGTAGCAATTGACTTTAAGTCCCAAAATAAGTGAAATAATATTAAAATGAAAAAAAATAAATAAATTTGGAATTGTGTGTTATTTTAAGTGCAAATGACTTAAAAAATAAAACAAGGTGCAAATTCTAAGTAAGACTGAGCAAGATAATTATTTCTAAAATAACTTAAATAATCTTAAGACAAAAAGTCTTATCAGAGACGAAAATAGCATTGCCTTAATATTAGACAATTTAACTTGCTAAGATTTAGTATTTATTTAAGTTGTTAAGACTAATGATTTTTTTTGACAATAGATTGTTCCAGAATTAGTTGCAATAAACAATATTACCATACTTTTAAGAGCATTTAATCACACTGATAAAATGCTAATATTATAACACCTTTTCAGTTCCATTACCGTACCAGTACCAAAAGTTTCATAATTTTAAATTGTTCTTTGTTTGAAATTTTAGATTCTTCAATGTAGCACCTCTTGCTTAGATAGAGACAGTTTTGCACATCTCTGCTGGATTTTCTCAGTCAGATTTATGAGGTAGAGTCACCTGGAATTCAGGCTTTCAGTTAACAGCTGTGCTGAACTCATCAAGAGTTAATTACTTGAATTTCTTGTCTCTTAATAAAGTGTTTGAGAGCATCAGTTAAAGTAAAGTAGTGAAGAGGTAGAGTTACAGGTATACAGTGAATAGTGAATATTTGAGTAATGTTCTAATCCAGATTATGAGAAGCAAGAAATACTCCAAAAGTATCCTCAAAGAACATCAAAAAGGTTATGATGGAACTGGCACTCATCAGGACCCCACAATAAAAGGAAGAGCAAGAGTTTCCTCGGATGCACAGGATAAGTGCTTTTAAGTTACTACATGATTCCTTATGTTCATTCATAGTCTGGGTCACTTTACTATTCATTTACTATGAAGAAAAAAAAACTCAATATTGTAATTATTATGTAACAGACCTAGGGTCACCAGTTAAGGGGTTTTAACTGTCAGCTGTATTTGTTGTCTATTTGGTTCAGATGTGATTCTGGTGTTCAGTGGAAAGAGGAGGTCCAGTATTGAGCCTGATACTCACCTGCAGGAGGCGCTACGGACCCGGCTAAGAGTCGTGGAGAGCAACAGCCAAGATGTCATCCAGCTATTTAAGGTAAGATTATACGGAGCTTATTAAAGCGTTGGAACGAGACCCTAATGTGTGGAAACGAGATAAATAAGGTGTTTGAATGAAATAGTTCGACTTATCAAGGCATGAGAACAAAATAATTAGGTCGCAGACAGAGAATAACAAAGTTTGTTTTTCTGTAAATTAATGTCCATTAAGAAACTGAATATTACATCAAAGCTCCAATCCAAAGATAATATTTAGTAAGAAAATGGAGAGTGAACTAATTATCTCATTCCCATGCCTTAATTATCTCATTCCTATGCATTAGGTTTTTATTCCCACGCCTTAATAAGTTGTAGCCACGCATTAGGATCTCATTCCTCCGCCTTAATAAGTTGTGACCATGCCTTAGGATCTCATTCCCACTCCTTTAATATGTTGTGGCCACACCTTAGGATCTCATTCCCTCGCCTTCATAAGTCATGGCCAAACATACTTTTTTTCAACATGATGTCACTATAGAGGCCCCATAAGATTAAGGTAAACCAGCCCAAAATAACAGAAGAAAATAAAAACAGTGATTTATAACAGAATGACCTCTCTCTATTTCTCTTTCTCTCTCTCTCTCTCTCTCTCTATCTCTCTCTTTCTCTCTCTCACCTATTGCTATCTCTCTCTCTCTCTTTCTGCAGGATCTGTCAGCGCGTCTGGTTTCAGTACATGCTGAAAAAGACTGCTTCGTTATCACCTTTAAAACTGTGGAGGAAATCTGGAAGTTCTCCACTTACCTGGCTCTGGGTAAGCTATCACAGATAAATTCAAGTGACAGGGACTAATAGTGGGTCCCATGACTTTTGGCATGTCCAATAGAAGCTAAGGAAGGCTGCACCGACCTGTGAGATATGAACTGTGCCAGAATTACTTGACGTTTTTAGCCAGACACCACCGGTCACCATCATTAATGCCATAATGCCCTGTATGAGGTAGAGATGGGCAATATATTGATATTTTAGTGTTTTTTTTTTTATTATTCTCTGATTTACTAAGGATTTTGAGCTTTTGCGATTATTGCTTATTTTAAGTAACCTTAGTAAGTGAAATTTGCTTTCCTCATTGGCAGATTTTTTTTTTGATTAATATGAGCATATACCTCTCAATTTACATATATTTTGTATAGTTCCGTATTGTTTAATCCTCAAGGTTTGTGCTATAACATGGAATATTGGCACTGTTGAGCTGCGGTCGTAATGCAGAGTGTATTATTACGATGATACCACAGTTCCATTATTGCTAAAAGATTTAGAGTTAAAAAGGAGGATAAAATAGTTCCACTGCTGCTCTGTTTGTAGCTGCGCTGTTTGGTTTGTAAGCGCTGCATCGTTGCTAGGTTGATACCGGCTGATAATGGTACTCACAGAATGCCTCTCAGCCAATCACATTGCAGGGTCGGAACTAACTGTGATATAATTATACATAATTATTAGTTTTACTCTTTAGTTTGCTGTTGTTCACATGATACATGGGTTACAGTGTATTTTATTACTCTCTACCACAGTGTGATTTTGTAATATTATATCTCAGGGTATGTGGCGAGGTGTCTGGAGAACTTCCTGTGTGATCAGTCGTTCTGGCTGGACCCTGTGCTGCTCAGTGATGTGGAGATCTGTGTGACGGTGGATGAGGAACACCTGGCCACGCTTTACCTGGGGCTCCTGCTGCAGGAGGGTGAGAGTCCGCCCAGCTGCACCGCAGTTCTGCTTTCAATAGAAACCTGATCTAACTTCCCTTTTCTCAGAAACCAGATTAAATAACCTGAAATTAACCGGGTTTAACCTGTTTAACCTCCAGATTTAATACCTGTACATGATGAGAGGTTCTCTCGTTTCTTTCAGCTGTGTGTAAACGTATTCAAAGATGCATTACTAACAGTACAGTGACAATGCTAACATACAGTAACAATGCTTTCAGTACAGTAGCAATTCTAATGGCACAGTGGCAATTCTAACAGTACAGTAACAATACAAATAGTACAGTAGCAAGGCTAACAGCTAGGTGGTAATGCAGATGACACAGTATTAATGCTAACAGTACAGTATCAATGCTAACAATAAAGTAGCAATGCTGACAGCTAGGTGGCAATGCTAACAGAACAGTAGCAAGGTAAACAGTACAGTAGCAATGCTAACAGCTATAGGTGGCAATGCTAACAGCTAGGTCACATTGTTAACAGTACAGAAGCAAGGCTAACAGCTAGGTGGTAATGAAAACGGCACAGTATCAATGCTAACGGAACAGCAGCCATGCTAACAGTACAGTAGCAATGCTAATGGCACAGCAGCAATGTTAACAGTACAGTAGCAATGCTAACAGTACAGTAGAAATGCTAATGGCACAGCAGCAATGTTAACAGTACAGTAGCAATGCTAACAGTACAGTAGAAATGCTAATGGCACAGCAGCAATGTTAACAGTACAGTAGCAATGCTAACAGTACAGTAGAAATGCTAATGGCACAGCAGCAATGCTAACAGTACAGTAGCAATGCTAATGGAACAGCAGCAATGTTAACAGTACAGTAGCAATGCTAACGGTACAGCAGCAATGTTAACAGAACAGTAGCAATGCTAACAGTACAGTAGCAATGCTAACGGTACAGCAGCAATGTTAACAGTACAGTAGCAATGCTAACAGTACAGTAGCAATGCTAATGGCACAGCAGCAATGCTAACGGTACAGCAGCAATGTTAACAGTACAGTAGCAATGCTAACAGTACAGTAGCAATGCTAATGGCACAGCAGCAATGCTAACAGTACAGTAGCAATGTTAATGGCACAGCAGCAATGTTAACAGTACAGTAGCAATGCTAACAGTACAGTAGCAATGCTAACAGTACAGTAGAAATGCTAATGGCACAGCAGCAATGCTAACAGTACAGTAGCAATGCTAATGGCACAGCAGCAATGTTAACAGTACAGCAGCAATACTAACAGTACAGTAGAAATGCTAACAGTACAGTAGCAATGCTAATGGCACATCAGCAATACTAACAGTACAGCAGCAATACTAACAGTACAGTAGCAATGCTAACAGTACAGTAGCAATGCTAACGGCACAGCAGCAATGTTAACAGTACAGTAGCAATGCTAATGGCACAGCAGCAATGCTAACAGTACAGTAGCAATGCTAATGGCACAGCAGCCATGTTAACAGTACAGTAGCAATGCTAACAGTACAGTAGAAATTCTAATGGCACAGCAGCAATGCTAACAGTACAGTAGCAATGCTAATGGAACAGCAGCAATGTTAACAGTACAGTAGCAATGCTAACAGTACAGCAGCAATGTTAACAGTACAGTAGCAATGCTAACAGTACAGTAGAAATGCTAACAGTACAGTACAGTACAGCAGCAATACTAACAGTACAGTAGCAATGCTAACAGTACAGTAGCAATGCTAACGGAACAGCAGCAATGTTAACAGTACAGTAGCAATGCTAATGGCACAGCAGCAATGCTAACAGTACAGTAGCAATGCTAACAGTACAGTAGAAATGCTAATGGCACAGCAGCAATGCTAACAGTACAGTAGCAATGCTAATGGCACAGCAGCAATGTTAACAGTACAGTAGCAATGCTAACAGTACAGTAGAAATGCTAATGGCACAGCAGCAATGCTAACAGTACAGTAGAAATGCTAATGGCACAGCAGCAATGCTAACAGTACAGTAGCAATGCTAATGGCACAGCAGCAATACTAACAGTACAGCAGCAATACTAAGAGTACAGTAGCAATACTAACGGCACAGCAGCAATGTTAACAGTACAGTAGCAATGCTAATGGCACAGCAGCAATGCTAACAGTACAGTAGCATTGCTAATGGCACAGCAGCAATGTTAACAGTACAGTAGCAATGCTAATGGCACAGCAGCAATGCTAACAGTACAGTAGCAATGCTAACGGCACAGCAGCAATGTTAACAGTACAGTAGCAATGCTAATGGCACAGCAGCAATGCTAACAGTACAGTAGCAATGCTAATGGCACAGCAGCCATGTTAACAGTACAGTAGCAATGCTAACAGTACAGTAGAAATTCTAATGGCACAGCAGCAATGCTAACAGTACAGTAGCAATGCTAATGGAACAGCAGCAATGTTAACAGTACAGTAGCAATGCTAACAGTACAGCAGCAATGTTAACAGTACAGTAGCAATGCTAACAGTACAGTAGAAATGCTAACAGTACAGTACAGTACAGCAGCAATACTAACAGTACAGTAGCAATGCTAACAGTACAGTAGCAATGCTAACGGAACAGCAGCAATGTTAACAGTACAGTAGCAATGCTAATGGCACAGCAGCAATGCTAACAGTACAGTAGCAATGCTAACAGTACAGTAGAAATGCTAATGGCACAGCAGCAATGCTAACAGTACAGTAGCAATGCTAATGGCACAGCAGCAATGTTAACAGTACAGTAGCAATGCTAACAGTACAGTAGAAATGCTAATGGCACAGCAGCAATGCTAACAGTACAGTAGAAATGCTAATGGCACAGCAGCAATGCTAACAGTACAGTAGCATTGCTAATGGCACAGCAGCAATGTTAACAGTACAGTAGCAATGCTAATGGCACAGCAGCAATGCTAACAGTACAGTAGCAATGCTAATGGCACAGCAGCAATGTTAACAGTACAGTAGCAATGCTAATGGCACAGCAGCAATGTTAACAGTACAGTAGCAATGCTAACAGTACAGTAGAAATGCTAATGGAACAGCAGCAATGCTAATGGAACAGCAGCAATGCTAACAGTACAGTAGCAATGCTAACAGTACAGCAGCAATGTTAACAGTACAGTAGAAATGCTAACAGTACAGTAGAAATGCTAATGGCACAGCAGCAATGCTAACAGTACAGTAGCAATGCTAACAGTACAGTAGCAATGTTAACAGTACAGTAGCAATGCTAACAGTACAGTAGCAATGCTAATGGCACAGCAGCAATACTAACAGTACAGTAGCAATACTAACAGTACAGTAGAAATGCTAATGGCACAGCAGCAATGCTAACAGTACAGTAGCAATGCTAATGGCACAGCAGCAATGTTAACAGTACAGCAGCAATACTAACAGTACAGTAGCAATGCTAACAGTACAGTAGCGATGCTAATGGCACAGCAGCAATACTAACAGTACAGCAGCAATACTAACAGTACAGCAGCAATACTAACAGTACAGCAGCAATGCTAACAGTACAGTAGCAATGCTAACAGTACAGTAGCGATGCTAATGGCACAGCAGCAATACTAACAGTACAGCAGCAATACTAACAGTACAGCAGCAATGCTAACAGTACAGTAGCAATGCTAACAGTACAGCAGCAATGCTAACAGTACAGTAGCAATGCTAATGGCACAGCAGCAATGCTAACAGTACAGTAGCAATGCTAATGGCACAGCAGCAATGCTAACAGTACAGTAGCAATGCTAACAGTACAGTAGAAATGCTTACATTGATGGATGTGGATAAGGATGGTGGCCTGCAAGCTGATAATGTTGCTGCTGTTTATTTACACAGATACAAAGGAAAAAGCATTTAGAAATAACTCTCAGTGACTTTTTTTGTACAAGGACCACAGAAGCCAGATTAAATAACCTGAAATAAACAGGGTTTAACCAGAGAACAGTTTTTTTTAGCTCCTGATTTAATACCTGTCTATGACGAGAGGTTATCACGTACACAAAGACGCTCTGTCCTGCTTCCTCGAATCATTACTGGCAACACCGTCAACAGCCCCAGTCCTGCCATCACCTGTCACGCCTCATAATCTGATGAATTAGCCGTAAACAGCGTAATTTCTCCAGTTCAGGATCTGCTAAAAGCAAGTGTAGAGTGGTAAACATGCTGAGGAACATACAGGACAATACATCACACTGGCTGATAAACACATTTTATAAATAAAGCACTTTTTCACAGTCAATAAAGGCTGATTTGATATCATGAGAGAACATTGGATTTGATTTGTTCTATTCTAAAAGCGCCTTTCTTAATATAGCTCTGGAAAAAAAATTAAGAGACCAACGATAACATTCCTCCCAAATAATTCCAAATAAAAATATTGTAATTTAGATCATTTATTTTTCAGAAAAAAAGATGAAATAACAAAAAAGATCCAGAGCTTTCAGACCTCAAATAATGCAAAGAAGACAAGTTTATTCAATATTCATAAAGATTTAAGAGTTCAGAAATCAATATTTGGTGGAATAACTCTGTTTTCATGCATCTTGGCATGTTCTCCTCCACCAGTCTTACACACTGCTTTTAGATAACTTTATGCTGCTTTACTCCTGGTGGAAAAATTCAAGCAGTTCAGTTTGGTGGTTTGATGGCTTGTGATCATCCATCTTCCTCTTGATTATATTCCAGAGGATTCAATTTGGTCAAATCAAATAAATTCGCATTTTTAAGTGGTCTTTTATTTTTTTGTATGTTCTAGGACTTTTCAATAATTTGATTCTTTTAAAAGTATGTGATTTGTAAATTAAGTAATTTGACTCTCTAAACCATCACTGATTGGTGGAAACTTCACACTAGATCTCGAGCAGTTTGGACTGTGTGTCTCTCCACTCTTCCTCCAGACTCTGCTCCCTTGATTTCCTTTAAATGAAATGTAAAATTTACTGATGATCAGTGATGGTTTGGAGAGACATGTCATCTGCTGGTGTTGATCCACTGTGTTTTATTATCAAGACTAAAGTCAGTGCAGTTTTGTTTTCCCACAAAATCTTACAGCACTTCATGCTTCCCTCTGCTGCTGACAACTTTTATAGAGATGCAGATTTCATTTTCCAGCAGGACTTTTCTGAAACAATGATTTTTTGGTTTTCAGTGGCTGTAAGCCATAATCATCAACAATAAAAGAAATAAAAGCTTAAAATAGATCACTCTGTGTGTAATAAATTTATATAATATATGAGTTTCTGTTGGTTTCTGTTGGTTTGCAGGTTCATTCTTTGCTAAAGCTTTGCTGAACAGTGAGGGAACACAGGAGGAGGAGGAGGAGCTGGTCTACAGGAAGAATGACCTGGTGATGGTGAAGGATATTGGACAGCAGGGCGTGTGGGAGGGAACACTACTGTCTACTGGGCATCATGGCCTGGTGCCTGTTCACGCCATGCAGCCCCTGCCCTACCCTTTCTACCAGTGAGTGACTTTAATTTATATATGATGCAGTAAAACACCAAATGCTGGAGAAGTAAAAAAGCATGCAGTGTTTCACTGTAAACAGTATGAACACAGAGATGTTTTACATTTTCTCAGCCATGACATGCAGCATGTAATTTATCATTATATTTTTGAGCAATGCATGGATGTATGAAATACAGAACAAACAGAAAAGTACAGAAAAAGTATTTGCCCACTTACAGATTTCTTTTGTTTTTGTCATACTTACATTTCTTAGATTATCAAACAAACTTTAATATCAGACAAAATATAACCTGAGTAAATATAAAAAGCACCTTTTAAATGATGATTTTAATGACGGATGAAAAATAAAGTAATTGATCATCTATCAGTCTTAAAAAGGTTAAAAAGTCATTTCTAAAGCTTTGGGACTCCAAAAAAACACAGTGTGAGCTAATATTCACTAATGGTGAAAATATGGAACCATGCTAATCGATCCCAGTAGAAACCGGCTGACTGAAATGACTCCAAAAGGTCATGGACAACTCATCCAGGAGGTCACAAAAGAACCCAGAAATACATTTAAAGAACTGCAGGTCTTAGTCGCCTCAGTTAAGGTCAGTGTTAATGATTCAATTATAAGTAAGAGACTGGGTGAAAATGGTCTTCATGGGAGAATTTCAAGATAAAAAACACTACTGACCAAAAATAACACAACTAACATACTAACACAAATAACATCTTGATGATCCAAAAAGGTTTTGGAGTGGTCTAGTTAAAAAAGTCTGATTGAGATGCTGTGGATGATCTTAAACAGAACGTTTATGCTAAAAAAACTTTTCAATGTGTCTGAATTAAAATAATTCTGTAAAGAAGAGTGGAACAAAACTCCTCCACAAAGATGAGAAAGACGTAAAGCTTAATTGCAGTTGTTGCTGCCAAGAGTATCAGAGACACCAAGTTAATAGGTTTAGGATAGTAAATTGGTTTGGATAGTTTTTTTTCCTTAAAAAAATTAATTATCATTTTTAAAATGCTTTTTATATTAACTCAAGTTATCTTTGTCTAATATTAAAGTTTGCTTGATAATCAGAAAAAAATCAGTATTGTCAGGGCCGGGGTGCAGGGTAGACGAGGAGGCGGACGCAAACTCGGGAAAACATGGAACACTGACAGACGAAAAACGTACAAGGATCGACACCGGGGAAATGAAACACGGACCTTAAATAGAGGTGCACACACACAGGAAACATGAAACACCTGGGACGAAGGGGCGGAGTTACAGAAGAACACAGGTGAGTGGAAAAACACAGGTAGAACACAGGGTCACGGGTCACGTGGGACAACACAGGCACGAGGACAGACAGGAAACAGGGCCAGGACCTTACAAGTATGACAAAAAAGCAAAAAAAAAAAGAAGAAATCTAATAAGGGGAAAAATACTTTTTCACGCCACTGTAATGAAATGGAAGTTATATAATACTATCACATAAACAGTATAAGTCTTGTGGATTTTGATCAAATCAAATGTAATTAAAACGACTACAAAAACAAAACGATTAACTAATTTACCCGTTTCTTTGTATTTTAAAAGGTGGTTTCTCAGAAAGTACCCAGGAAATGCAGGAGGAGCGATATCCACAAAAGGTCTATTCAACCAGCCTATGGGTGAGGATCTTCCCAATCACATGAATACAAGACAGTGCAAATATATATATATATATATATATATATATATATATATATATATATATATATATATATAATTTTTTTTTTATATATATTTTAAATATTTAAATCAGCATATAAAGCTTAAAGCTAGAATTCAGCACAACACCTAAAAAGCAAAGCAACTCGCTAAACTAATATATTAATATAAGAGTTTGGATTAGAGTTGGGTGTAGGGTTAGTTTCAATAGAGATTAATTTACTTTTACTTAGGAGTTGCAGTTGTGTTTAATATGTATACTGTTGAATTTTAGTTAAGCATCTATGGGGCATCAATAATAGACCATCCAAATAAAGTGATACTGAAATATATCACCACAAAGAAAACCTAAATATTTAATATTTCTCTCTCTACAGTAACGGGCACCTGTGTGGCAGTGGTGGATCATTTCCCAATGGTTAAAGACGAGCTACACTTCAGTCAGGGAGATCTGATAGAGGTGGAGGGCTTTCTCATCAGCTCCCTGAACATCTTCATAGGAAGACACCATTCCAGTGGACACAGAGGATTTGTCCATAAGGCCCACGTGAAACCAGAGAGCGTAAAACCACTGTAAGAATAAACATAAAAAAAATGTTTTTTTCTGGCATAAGCCCTGTTCAGATGGGACTAATTTTACCTGGGGAGGTGGATTAATGTAAGTTTTGCTACAGGATGCTCACCAACCAATCAGCTCACAGTAAAAGTAATGCTAGCGTCTTTACTGCCTAAAACCTGTTTGCTGTAAAAATGGGAATAAACAGGTACACTTCCGTTGCTTGTTTAGTAAAATACATTATTCTACATTCTAAAATTCCCTAAAATGTTCCCCACCCAAAGAGAGCAAGGCCAATTGTACTCTCTCAGGGCTCTGGCAGCTGATGGCAAGCTGCATGACTGGGATTCGAACCAATGATCTCCTGATCATAGTGGCAGCACTTTAGACTGCTGGACCACTCGGCATCCAAAGGTTTTTTCACTGATTAATGGAAATGATTTATGACTGAAAAACAGGTAAAAATGAGTAGTGTGAGTAGTGTGACAAAATCTTTTTTTCTTCAGTATTTGTTAAATACTTAAATACTTACTTACCCACGCATCCATTTGCTCGGGATTTTATATATATATATATAACCTGAGGCTATTTCTGTGGCTCATTTTAAAAAGCCATTTCATTAAAATGACTGAAATGGCTTATTAAAAAAGGGACTAAAATCAGTGGCTAATCCTATAATTATGATGTTAATACCACAGTAGCAGGGCTAAGCGGATTGGAAATGCTAATAGTTTAGCAGCGATATTGGCAGCAATGCTGTTTGTGATGATAACACTTGCGATATTGACACAACTGCGATGCTAATGATAAAAATGTCTTAAAATCATAAGCGAAGTGTCAGTAATTTACCAGTACAATGGACCTTTCTGTATAAATAACTGACATGGCACTTTGAGACAGTTGGATGGAGCTTTAATCACCTCCTCAGCTAAATCTAAGACCATCTGAATATGTACCCTATTTTAATTTAATATACTAAAAGGCGCACTTAATCCTTTAATTTTCCCAAAAATCGTTAGTGCACCTTATAATCTGGTGATCCTTATGTATGAATTTTACCAGTCAGGTATATAGGAACAGTTTTTAGCCGCTCTGCTGAAGTACACAGTTATACAGTAGTTTCAGTGTAGTTCTCGAGCAGTATTAGCATTACCTGCTAACCGTGTCAAGCGCTAGCTTTTTGACTGTCCAGAGATGAGTATTATTGGCCTGTATCATGCTGCTAACCCCATTAGAATTAGCATTAGAATTAGCCACCAACCGTGCTAAGCGCTTGCTCCTTTGGCATTCAGAAATTAGTATTATCGGCATGTAGCCTGCTGTTAACTCTGGCTAGCGCTGCTGGAGCAGCATTACCCACTAACTAAGTGCTAAGTGCTCTTTTTTATTTTGTTCAGAGATAAGTATATTGGACTGTAGTCTGCGTGTTTACCATGTTAAAACAAGCTACTTTGGATGAAACACTAGCTAATATCACCCTGGTTCCCCTGTGTAGCCTTGTCGGGTGGCATTAGCTGCTAATGCTAATGCTAATGCTCCTGCTTTTTATTGGAAATCTGGAACTCGAAGCTTACTGTTAATAACCAGAAGTGCTTTACTCACTCAAATAAACAGTTTTCAGCCCTCATTAGACTTCTAACTCGTCTGAAATAGTTTTAATTTTAAGAATTACAGGTTTTGTTTACTTAATTTAGCTTGGCTTTACTGCTGAATTAGAAGGAAAACGTGGCGAAATCCCTGTTCCTACTACAAGTACTAGTGTCGGCTAAAATGTGCCTTATAATCCGGTGGCCCTTACGTATGAAAATGGACCAGAAAATAGACATTCACTGATAGTGTGCTTTATAATGCAAAAAATACATTATTCAAGTTATATTCACTTCCTTTCTATTGCAGAACATTTAACTTCAGCAGACCTTCCCATATAAACACTAGTATTCAGCATGTATGTTATTTATCACTTCACTTCAGCTGAATGTGTCTCTGTGTTTGCTGGCTGTTGGGAACGGGTTGAGGGGAGCGCAGTTATGTGATGATGTTGTGTTGAAGAGGTCAGAATGGAAGTCATGTGGTTGATAATACCTCCTTTGTTGGTCCCTCACAGCAGCAGACAATTGGTCTTTCTGAGTGAGGAGGAGAGGGTGGCTCTGTCGCAGTTTAACCCCTGCCATGACCAGAACCACAGAGACCTGCTGGACAAGCTCTTCTCCACCGACATCAGCACTGTGTACAGATTAGGTGAGAAACAGACACTTACTGTCTGTGAAATCAGGGTAATTTGTGCCTCATTCATGAATCCTACTTAACAAGAAAGATGAGGAAAGTGTAGTCGTGATGCAGCCACTGGGAAACACCTTCTCGTTCAATGCTTTTATTGTTTTCCTACATTATAAATGAATAGTAAAGTGATCCAGACTATAATCAATCAATCAATTAACCTTTATTTAAACTCGGATGTACATTGAGGGCAGCCCTCATTTTCAATGTAGCCGAGCATTTACAGAAACAGGGATTGACAGAACAGAGAAAATAAAAGCTTTTTTTACAAATTTTACAAAAAATTAATTATTGTATAAAAATAGATAATAATAAAAAAAAAATAATAATAAAATAAAATTAATGATTATAATTAAGTATGGTTGAATTGACAAAAAATTAAAATCAAAAGAAAGTAAGACTAATACAACAGAAATGGGTTACAATTAGCTAAAACTAACTCAAATAAATAAATTAACTAACAAAAATAAAAGCAATAATAATAATAAAAATAGTAATAACAATAAAAGAAAATCAAAATAAGATAAAAAGCAAAAATACAAAACTATTAAAAATAATAAAAATAATAATATAATAATAATAATAATAATAATAATAATAATAATAATAATAATTAAAATGAAAATAAAAGAAAAAAAAGGAAATAATAAAACTAAATGAAGAACTAAAATAAAAGTTAAGAATAAATAAGATACACATAAAGGAACCCATAAAGAATCATATAGAAAATGAAAAGTGTTAAACAAACCAAAATACTATAAATAATAACTAAATAATATTTAGTTGCTCTTATCTGGGGAGCTGTTTTTAACTTGTGGTTTCTGAGGCTGGTAACTCTAATAAACTTATCCTGAACTTTGAGTGGTCCTGATGAGAGCCAGTTTCATCATTTCAGTTTTTGATGGTTCTTAAATTAATTTTTTTAAAATCATTTCTTAAAGCATTTTTTCTTTATGGTAGCACTGTAAAAAACTGTAATAAGCTGTACTTAGATAAAGTATTTTTATATAATACTTTTTCATTATTTCCAATTAAATTGCAGTCACGACATATGATATTTGCATGTCTTTGGGATATTAATCACACCTAATATATGATCAATAACAGAAATTTAGTTACTTTAGTACTTATGTTCAAATATTTTGAGACTACGAACACTTTTACAAACCAAGTTACCTCGTGTTTTAATAATGAGGCTCAATATTATGGTGGGAAATTATTCACTACTTTACTTAAAGAAACATATAAAATGCATGCTTTTTTATACGTTGACAGATAGACTGGAAGACTCGGATTTCACGTACATCAGAAACAGATCCAAGCAAGGTAATCTCTTATAGTTTCTTCTTAAACTTAAAATATTTCCGTCTGTATATTACATTTAATACATATACAGGGTTTGGACAATGAAACTGAAACACCTGTCATTTTAGTGTGGGAAGTTTCATGGCTAAATTGGAGCAGCCTGGTGGCCAATCTTCATTAATTGCACATTGTGAAGTTAATGTGTGAATGTGTGAGTGTGACGGTTCAATTAGCAGGGTAAGAGCACAGTTTTGCTCAAAATATTACAATGCACACAATATTATGGGTGACATACCAGAGTTCAAAAGAGGACAAATTGTTGGTGCACGTCTTGCTGGAGCATCTGTGACCAAGACAGCAAGTCTTTGTGATGCATCAAGAGCCACGGTATCCAGGGTAATGTCAGCATACCACCAAGAAGGACCAACCACATCCAACAGGATTAACTGTGGACACTGTAAGAGGAAGCTGTCTGAAAGGGATGTTCGGGTGCTAACCCAGATTGTATCCAAAAAACATAAAACCACGGCTGATCAAATCACGCAGAATTCAATGTGCAGCTCAACTCTCCTGTTTCCACCAGAACTGTCAGTCACCACAATAAATTATTGTGCTCTAAAACCAGGTGTTTCAGTTTCATTGTCCAACCACTGTAGATGTTCGATGTTTGATGTCTCAAAAACAACTTTTTTTCATTTCCCAGAACAAAAAAACCCAGTGGACGCCAGAAAGAGCACCATTTCTGAGAAGAGCGAAACCCCACCCTACCACTCCTCGCCACGTCCTTCCTTCTACTCTTCCCAAACTCACCTCGGCAGGGAGCAGGAGGCGTTCTCCTTCAGTTTGGACGACACCTTCCGAGAGATGGACGAATTTGAGGAGGATCCGCCAAACTACATGGACGACAGCGTCTGGGAAACGGAAGATGCGGAGTTTGTTGACCCCTTGTTGACTCTCTTGAACCTGGAGAACTTCCAGGACACTTTCCAGTCACTTTACGACCTCTCCTACTCCTTCCTGGACACGGTCTTTGGTGGTCTTCCGGAGGACGAGGTGCTGCTGCATCTGGAGAGTTTGCGGGAGGGGGCCAAGAAAGGCAGGATGCTGTGGGCTCACCGGAGAGCATGCTTCCTTCTGGGCAGGCTTTGCGCCAAGAAGCTCAAGTACTCGCAGGCTCGAGTATATTTTGAGGAGGCCTTGAAGGTTACTGTAGAGGGTTTTGACGATACACCTCTGCTGATCGCTTTGTACACTAACCTTACTGCCGTTTACCTGAAGCAAAAGATGGCGGATAAACTTCCGTATATACTGGAGAAAGCCAGTGCTCTTATTTTGTGCCTTCCTTGCCATGAATTCTGCTCTCTGGATGAATTTGAGTTGCTCAAGCCCATTTTACGCAAATCCGTAGTTGATAACGATAAGCACCTTGAGGCACGGACTTGCTACCTCATCCTTTGCCTCTTCCTGCAGTTGAGGAAGTTCGAGGAGGCCTTACCTTTTGTCGAGAGACTCCAATTCCTGACTATCACTCTTTCTGCTGAGGAAGAGAGGCCAATTGGACCAATAGACTTCAACTGGATGCTCTGCAGACTCTACAACAAGAAGTATCTTCCCTTTCTTGCTCTAGCCTCTCTAAGTCTGGACTCAGGTCAAGACCACTCTCTGGAAGACGCCTTCCAAAAGATTGATCTCTTCATCAAAAACTCATTCAGGTTGAATCCTCGATGGAGGGACGGCACCACTCTGCTTCCAGCCCAAGTCGTGGTCTACTTACAACAGGCGTTATCCATCGCCAACCAAGGAGAGGACCTGAAGACGCAAAGAGACTTGTGCCTCTGTCTTGCCAGTGTGTACCAACAGTATGGATCCTTGGAAAAAGCAGTACCCTTCGCTCGGCAGGCTGTGCAAACTGGGCGAAACATTAACGAAGAGGAGGGCTTCGAGGCGTCGGTGCTTTTGGCTTGGCTCCTGGTCCTTACAGGAGATCCAGAAGCTGCCCAATCTACTCTACAACCTCTCCTCAAATCCCTAAACGAAACAGACAGCCCAAACCAGCGTGGTGTCGTCCATAACCTACTCGCACTTTGCCTTCGCAAGCAGGACAGCATTACAGAAGCAGCAAAGAACTTTCATTGTGCTCTGAAGATTTCGCAAGAGAATGGGAACAAGCGTAACGAAGCACTTGCCCTGGCTAACCTGGGCTGTTTGGGACTGTCGATAGGAGCTCCGATTCTTGCTAAGAGTTTCTTGGTCAGATCCTTAGACATCTTCCAGGGTCTCTCTGAGAGCCCGTCAGATGAGGAGCATGTTCAGGCTCTGCTGTGGTTGGGCAGGAGCTACAAGGACAGGGGAGGAAGTCAGGAGGTCAGGCTATGCTACGAGATGGGGCTACTGATTGCAATCGGCGCCAAGAACCTTCACAGTGAGTGAAAATGGCTTTGCTTTTGAGGAAGTTTGGGTTACTTGGGATGATCCACTGATTTACAGCACCTTTTACAAATACAACTGTGGAAAAATAAAGAGAGCACGTCAGTTTCTGAATTAGATTGTCTGATTTTGCTATTTATAGGTATATATAGGTGTTTAATTCTATGAACTACAAACAGCATTATAGGTGTTTAATTCTATGAACTACAAACAGCATTTCTCCCAAATTCTTGGCATGTTCTCCTCCACCAGTCTTACACACTGCTTTTGGATAACTTTATGCCTTTACTCCTGGTGCAAATATTCAAGTAGTTCAGCTTGGTTTGATGGCTTGTGATCATCCATCTTCCTCTTGATTATATTCCAGAGGTTTTCAATTTGGTAAAATCTATGAAACTCATCATTTTTAAGTGGTCTTTTATTTTTTTCAGAGCTGTATATACACAAATATAGGCAATCAATAAATATTATACAATAAATACTAATTTACAAGCTTTAAAGCTCGCAAGACTATTATCACAAAAATCATGACCATATTATTGTGTATGATACAAAATGACACACTCCTGAACCACACATTTAGTGGAAAAACTGTAATATTCATATTTCTATCCATGTAAGAACCTCACCTTGGGAGTAATAAAATCTATGCAAAAATTATGCATACACAAAGACAGTACAAAATCAGTTTCAGAGCCAAAATTAGTAGTTTTGTATCTTTCTTGTAAATGGTTATGAATTACACAGCTTTTACTTCTCCTAATGCAAAGTTCTTCATTATGGCTTTTATGGGGTGTAGTTCACTATAGGACTCTATGATGAGACCTAAGCTTTTGTTCTTAATGGCTTTATTTTTTTGGAATGTTAAACAGCTGATCACATGATCTTTAGCTTGTCTGGAATGAAAACCTGCAGCCAGACCAGCTTAATTTGACCAGGTTTAACCCCCTGCCCTACAGCCTTTGCACTAATTATGACCTCTCAGTTTTGCTTTACCTTTGCTTTACCCTTCAGCTTTCCTTCATATTTGCTGTTTTTCACTGATATTTCTGTTACAGGTCAGATGGTGGTGGCGAAGGTGCTGAGCCGTCTGTACGCTGATCTGCTGCTGTACGGACAGTGCATCATTTACTACGAGCACTGCGTGGGTCTGTCCAGAGAGATGAAGGATAAACGACTGGAGGGAGAATACCTGGAGATCCTCAGCAACCTCTACCTCTCACTCAATACTGAGAAGTAAGATATCCTGCCTTTTATTGTTTTAATTCTGGTAGAAATCATCAGCTTTATGAGGTAGATTCACCTGGAATTCAGGCTTTCAGTTAACAGCTGTGCTGAACTCCTCAAGAGTTAATTACTTGAACGTCTTGTTTCTTAATTGTGTTTGAGAGCATCAGTTAAAGTAAAGTAGTGAAGAGGTAGAGTTACAGGTATACTATGAAATTATTGACAAGTGCGGTCACTGCAAAGACCATCAAAAACATTATGATGGTGAAACTGGCACTCATCAGGACTGCCACAGGAAAGGAAGAGCAAGAGTTACCTCTGTTGTACAGGATAAGTTAATCAGAGTTACCAGCTTCAGAAAGTTGACAGCTCACCAGATAAGATTTAGGTTTCCTACATGGTTCCTTATGTGTCGCTTCATAGTCTGGATAACGTTAGTATTCATTTCTAAATTCCAGATAAAAATATTGTAATTTAGAGCATTTTTTTTGGCAGAAAATGGGAAATGACTAAAACAACCACAAAAGAATGCCGAGCTTTCAGACCTCAAATAATGCAAAAACAAAAAGTTTTAAGAGTTTAGAAATCAATATCTCAGTTTTCATGCATCTTGGAATCATGTTCTCCTCCACCAGTCTTACACACTGCTTTTGGATAACTTTATGCCATCACTCCTGCTGCAAAAATTCAAGCAGTTCAGTTTGGTCTGATGGTTTGTGATCATCCATCTTCCTCTTGATTATGTTCCAGAGGTTTTCAATTTGGTAAAATCAAAGAAAATCATATATAATCTGGCAAACAATTGAATCTACCATCATTTCAGGTCCTCGAGGAAGTCTCTGGACTACACTAAGCAAAGCTTGAGGATTTCCATAGACCTGGGGAAGAGACAGGAGGAGTCGGAGACGTGGCTGCAAGTGGGACGTATCTACTACCTGATCCATGAAGATGAGCTGGCTGACATGTATCTCCAGGTGAGAAAAAAGCGGTTGAGAGGTATATATATATATATATATAGGCATAGAAACAGGCGAAAACAATCTATAATCAGGTGACTGAGAGCGAGCGAGTGTCATGTGATCTTGATCAGGAGTCATGTGGGTGTCAGAATTATGTCCTGATCAGCTTGGATGTCAATCACTTAAAAAAAAAAAACTTTAAATTGCATTTAACAATATTCTGTGATTTAATTGCGATTAAAATTATTATATACTTTTTTTTTCTTTTTACATTATTATAATATTTTAGGGTACTTTTTATGCTTTTATCACATATATTTACACATTAATGTTAACAGAACTAAATTTCTCATGTTATTTCTGCTGGAGGCAGGGCCTTTTTTTACGGCTAAAGGTTTTGCTTGTGCTGCACCCACAAGTTTCACCTTTATTCATTAGCTTGTTATTGTAGCATGCTCAGCTAACCCCTGCGGACAGTGTATGGTGTGGTTCACACCTGTACATTATACAGTAAGTTCAGTACAGTACAGTGCATCCAGGACACTTGCTGTATTAATACCAGGTGTGAGCAGGGCTGTAGAGGTATCTGATCTAATAACAGATTTCTAATGATAATCTTTAATTATATTTATTTTAAACAGAGTAAATTAATGATGTACATCTTCTATCAGCTACTTTTATAACCACACTGTGAACAATTCTCTGCAGGCAGCGGTGAAGACGGCCCTGAGGATGAATGATCCACGCTTTGCCATGAGTATTTATGAAGAGGCTGGGGACGTCTTCTTCAAAGGACACAGAAACCGCCTGGCTGCCCTGCCATTCTTTAGAGTATGTCATCTTTACATCTCTGTAAAACATATTTAAAGGGGACATACAACTCTAAAATCCACAGAAAAATTATGAGTTTCTTTGATTTTATCTAATTGAAAACCTCTGGAATATAATCAAGAGGAAGATGGATGATCACAAACCATCAAACCACCAAACTGAACTGCTTGAATTTTTGCACCAGGAGTAAATCAGCATAAAGTTATCCAAAAGCAGTGTGTAAGACTGGTGGAGGAGAACATGCTAGTTGCATGAAAACTGTGATTAAAAACCAGAGTTATTCCACCAAATATTGATTATTTCTGAACTCTTAAAACTTTATGAATATGAACTTGTTTTCTTTGCATTATTTGAGGCCTGAAAGCTCTGCATAACTTTTTTGTTATTTTAGCCATTTCCCATTTCCTGCAAGTAAATTCTCTAAATGACAATATTTGTATTTGGAATTTGGGAGAAATAAGACTCAAACATATACCTATATATAACAAAATCAGAGAAACTTTTTTTCTAGAGCTGTATTATAAATTGTAGTACACAAGTTAGAATAGGTCTTTATTCTGTACAAAACATGTTCATGGAGTCATTTGCACACAATCTCTCTCACATAAAGAGTATCAGTCCCTTTTAGAATGAGCAATTTAAGGGCTCTGTCACTTTTATGCAAATAAGCTGTTGCTGGCCACGGCATCAATATGCTGAGTATTTACCACACATAGTGTTAGCTTGTGCTAGTTGGCAAAATACAGAAAAAAACTCATTATATGAAATTTCTTACATCTCCCTCATCTGCAGACTTGACACAGACAGTAGGTACAGATCCCCTCCTCAGACAAGGTCTGCTGACTAATCCTACTGTGTACTATCTTGGGTTCTCAACCGAAATGACCAAAATGGTATTTCTTTAACTGATATATCGGTGGGGACTCTGGTGGGGGTTGATGAGTTGGAAAGTTTATAGGGTGTTGGAGAGTTTAAAGGGGTAGTCGAGACACAAAAAGTAAGTTATGCATAATATGCCCCCTTTAAAATGCCGCTACATCAGTACATTTTGATTTGGGTAACCTGAAAAATTGAAGTGTGTAACTGGTTATAATGTATATGAAGTATATAAATGTGCTTTGTGTGCAGGATGGAAGTCTGCCGTTTGCGAGGAGTATTAGGGATGTGCAGTCTGAGTTCAGGCTGTTGAGTAAACTCTCGGAGCTGCTGCTGAATGAAGGACAGTATGAAGAGGCTCTGCAGTATTCTACACTTGCGGTGCAGATCAGCGCCACCACTGGTAAGACTGCTTATTACCAAATCTGGTGTGAAATGGACTTGGGTTGTAGTGAAACATCATAACGAGTAAAATACAGCACTTTTAGCCGATGCTCCCAACAGGCTTACAATGCTAGTGATAGGGGCATAGAG
Organism: Astyanax mexicanus; assembly: GCF_023375975.1. Classification (NCBI taxonomy): domain Eukaryota; kingdom Metazoa; phylum Chordata; class Actinopteri; order Characiformes; family Acestrorhamphidae; genus Astyanax; species Astyanax mexicanus. The sequence continues at coordinate 50,321,972 of NC_064417.1, forward strand.
TTACCCTTCATAGAAATTCATACTTTTACACCATTAACAAGCTCAAGTTCTGAGGACCCGACATTTAAAATACTTTGAAAGTGCACAGGGAGTTCAGGTAGTTCTCCGGGTGCCGCCATCAAGAAATGAAAAGTCTCATTCTATCGTTTTTTCATTCATTTTAAAATGTCTTGTGGTCTCTAGTATGAATGAATGCCATATGAAGAAATTGCTCTGGGGATCCAGTATAACGCTGCTTTAGTCCGGTGGAGGAGTAGCGGGGAAAGGAAACGACAGGGTTTCGGCTCTTGCTCATTAATATTTATACTTGCAAACACATTGCCTCTGATTGGCTAACAGCTCTGCAATGCAGCAGGACAGACAACAGTTAGAAACGTTTTAAAATAAAGAAATTTTTACACTAATAACAGTCTCTACAGTGTCATATGTTTCTTTACAACATGTGTAATAATGCCCTGCTAAGTGCAGTTCAGCCTATACTGACCTAGTCTTAGAGTCTCTGTAAAACACTAAATCCACCGGAGATCCTATTCAAACCTATATTTTATAGTTATACACAGAAGTGGGTGGTCCAGGTCCAGAAAGTAAAAATCCACTTCCTGGTTTTGTTGGCTGAGCCACAGCAGAGCCACCCAGGCAGTTGGAACAAAACCCTGGGGTGGATTTTTACTTTTTACTATTGTAAACAGAACTGTTCTAAACATAAACCTACCTATCTCAATTGTACTTCTCTGGTGGTGTTTCATGGACACATTCTAAACGCACATATAACACAGGAATGAACTGCATGCTGTTCCTAGCGCTGTTAGCTCCTCCTATCTGTCGAGACGGTGTCGCTGCCCGGCGTCAGCTCTGCCTGTGGGCGGTCCCGTGCCGAGGTGGGCGGGACCATGGATACTAATTCACGGGTTGACATAGACACGCTGCTTTTCCTGATCGACTCTTTCCTCTCGAAAGAGGATTTTAGCGAAAGGAGACCTTTAATAAGTCATGATAAATAATTGATAATTGTTATGAATTGGGTCAATGTGCATCAATCTGGCCCAAATATCCTATTCTACTGATTTTTTTTTCTGTGGACACACACAAACTGTGTTAAACTCTGAAATTTTTTGACTGTTTTATTAATGCGGGCATCTCAAAATATAAATAATTAAATTAATTTAGTAATTATAATGGATATACTTTGACATCTGCATGTTGCCAATGAAGTACTTTACTGCCCCCTGCTGGTGATATAATGTAATGTAATAACTGTGGGCTGACAGATGAACAAAGCAAATAAATACAGTACCCGTCAAATGTTCTGAAACCCCTCTTATTATTATTATTCAGCGTGTTTTCTTTATTTTATGATTTTTTTTTTTGCAATGTAAATTTTATATTGAAGACTTTCTATTTTAAAGCTATACAGAAACACATGCTGATTTGTAGAGTGTCAAACAAACCAGTATATGTTTTATTCAAACTTTAGATTCTTCTAAATAAGTAGCACATTAATCTTTGAGGACAGATCTGCAGACTCTTGGTGAGATTTTAATCTCAGTGTCTTCATGAGGGAGAGTCCCCTGGAATAGTTTTCTCAGCATCTTGAAAGAAGGAGTTCCTGGAGGTGTTGAAAAATAGCTGCTGCTTTTCCTTCACGCTGTGAAGCTCCAGCTCCTCCCAGTTAAATCACCTCAAATCACCATCTCAGTTCATCAGGTTTAGATCAGGGGATTAATGTGAAGGACTAACACTTTTTTACTGTTTACTACAGAATTCCATAAGTGCCCCTTAATCGTTTCTTATGTCTTTAATATTAATCTACAATGTAGAAAATAAATTAAACATTAAAAACTAAAAATCACCTAATCTTCATACGCATCTGTTCTGTCCCATCACTTTAGGCGTGCGTCTGAATGAGAGGGTGGCGTATCACCGGCTGGCGTCGGTGTACTACAGTATGGATCAGTATGAGATGGCGGAGAACTACTATCTGAAGGCTCTGTCTCTGTCCCCCGCTGTACTAGAGCACCCTGCAGACGCCCAGTACTACACTAAAATCTACTGCAGACTCGCTGATATAACACTCCACAAACTGAAGGTGAGACACAGTCAGTGTAATTAAAACACTGATCATTTATCAACCATTATTTGATAGTAAATATATCATATTTAGTATATATTGCATTATATGTTTACAGAGGTGGAAAGTAATGAAATTACGTTTACTCAAGTTACTGTAATTGAGTAGATTTTATGAGTAATTTGTCATTTTTAAAGTAGTTTTTAAAATAGGTAATTTTACTTTTACTCAAGTACATTTTGACACAAGTAATTCTTTTTCGCTACATTGAAAAACTTCCCATTACTTAGTAAAAAATACATTGCTGGGAAATTGCAAGTTAAAATATAACAATGACCTGTAAAACTGAAAAATACAGTTTATAGTCACATATATGACCATAACTTTTTAACAGTAAAGAAAAAAAATGGATCATAGAAACCTATAAAACTTGTTCTTAAAACATTATGGGGTGGTCTGAACAAATACTGCCTGAAAGATCCAAATTATTATGTTAAATACTTGTTCATTAAAAACAATTTAATTTATGATTTGTTGTACTTTTTTTTACATCATAATAATCATAATAATTAAAAGTAACTATGTAACTTTTACTCAAAGTAAATTTTAAATTGAGAACTCTTTTACTTGTACTCGAGTAGATTTTTAGATGGGTACTTTTACTTTTACTTGAGTAGAATTTTAGCAAAGTAAAGGTACTTTTACTTAATTACAATTTTTCTGTACTTTTTCCACCTCTGTATGTTCATTACCATATTTTCATTTTTTTACTGACTGTTTTGTGCAAAATAAATTAACAAACATAAATGTGAGAGCATATGTCATATTAGGACCCTATGATTTATGCTATGAAATACACCCTATAATAAAATAGTACCAAAAGGAGGGGAAAAACAAAATATGAGGAATTGACAGATTTCATACGGACACATTAGCATCGGAGCCATTAAATCTTCATATTTAATAATTACTCGTTTAGATCCTCTAACTTTTAAACATAAAATATTAGTTTACCTAGCGCTGTTTCTGTTGCGTCAAAAAAGAATCCATTCCACTTGATCAGTAGGAGAATACTCCTGAAGGTCCACTCCAGGTTTTCCGGTTTGCGCACAGCTACAACACAGCATGCCAGTCAAGTGAATGGTCATTGTATATCACAGTGCATACACAGTAAAGTGTAGTAAGTGCAGGTTCTAGAAACTGGAGGTCACGTCAGCCCCATTGCCATCTCACAATGTTCAGCCTTTGCTATAACCTTTTTCTTTTTTTTTATTTGCCTAGGCCAGGGATGGGCAACTTCCATGATGGAGAGGGCCACATTTTTTTCAGCATGACCATTGGAGGGCCACATGACCTCGCACTTCAAATAATTGAATATGAAAAACGCTACAAATGATTTTCAATAAGAACAAATTTTATATGAATTTATATCTGTATGTTTACAGCACCAACATTTATCAACAACTATTTTCTGCATATTAATGCATTTTAATACGGCAAAAGACAAACCGTTTGCTTAAAAAAAGTGCAAAAAGGAAGTCCTTCATATCAAAGAACAAAAAGTTTGCTTAAAAAACTGATTGCAAATACAGTAGTTCCTCTGTGTAAAATAAGTTCATTATAACAAGTCCTTCATAAGCAACAAGGAAAAAACATTTGCTTATAAAAGTGCAAAAGGCATTTGAACTCATTTATAACAAAGAACAAAAAAGATTTAAAAACTGATTGCAAATAGCTCATTCAATAATAGCAGAAAACTAGACCATAGAGGCCCAACATTTATTGAAGCTAATGAGAGAGCTGTGGTTTGGCCTGCTGGCTCACAATGGACTGGATGTCAATGTCAATTTTCATGGTTGTTTGGCAGCGCCCTCTAGCGGTCAAAAGTAGAATTACGTTTTTTTTGTTGTTGTTGTTGTTTTTTTAATTATGAAATTATTTTTGATCTATTCGCGGGCCGCACTGAGTGATGACGAGGGCCGTGTGCGGCCCCCGGGCCGCCAGTTGCCCATCCCTGGCCTAGGCCATGTTAAATGAATGTTTAAAGTGTCAGTATTTATTATACTGTTTTTAAACTGAAATCAGAAGCATTTCTGAGTGGAAAAGTATATGGATATAATATTGTGTTTAATAATGGTACCAGTGTGCTGGAACCATCATCCCTGTTCATCACCCTCTAATAATATATTCATTCTAAAAAACTGGGGTGTTCAGGTCGTTTTTCAAAGGATTTCTTCTTCTGGCCACGTCACGCGTCTTTACAAACTGTACTTACGTCACACGTACAGCCTCTAAAAGAGGATCCAGCTCAGTTTTACTGCAATCACACTCTCGCCACTTATTGACTCTTTGACTCGTTTTCTCAGCTATAACTGTACACTCTCGCCACTTATTGACTCTTTGACTCGTTTTCTCAGCTATAACTGTACACTCTCGCCCCTTATTGACTCTTTGACTCGTTTTCTCAGCTATAACTGTACACTCTCGCCACTTATTGATGCTTTGACTCGTTTTCTCAGCTGTAACTGTACACTTTCACCGCTTATTGACTCTTTGACTCGTTTTCTCAGCTATAACTGTACACTCTCGCCCCTTATTGACTCTTTGACTTGTTTTCTCAGCTATAACTGTACACTCTCGCCACTTATTGATTCTTTGACTCGTTTTCTCAGCTATAACTGTACACTCACGTCGCTTATTGACGCTTTGACTCGTTTTCTCAGCTATAACTGTACACCCTCACCGCTTATTGACTCTTTGGCTCGTTTTCTCAGCTATAACTGTACACTCTCGCCGCTTATTGACTTTTTGATTCGTTTTCTCAGCTATAACTGTACACTCTCGCCACTTATTGACTTTTTGATTCGTTTTCTCAGCTATAACTGTACACTCTCATCACTTATTGACTCTTTGGCTCGTTTTCTCAGCTGTACACTATAACTGTACACACTCACCGCTTATTGACTCTTTGGCTCGTTTTCTCAGCTATAACTGTACACTCTCGCCGCTTATTGACTTTTTGATTCGTTTTCTCAGCTATAACTGTACACTCTCATCACTTATTGACTCTTTGGCTCGTTTTCTCAGCTGTACACTATAACTGTACACTCGCCACTTATTGACTCTTTGACTCGTTTTCTCAGCTATAACTGTACACTCTCACCGCTTATTGACTTTTTGACTTGTTTTCTCAGCTATAACTGTACACTCTCGCCACTTATTGATGCATTGACTCGTTTTCTCAGCTATAACTGTACACCCTCACCACTTATTGACTCTTTGGCTCGTTTTCTCAGCTATAACTGTACACTCACGCTGCTTATTGACGCTTTGACTCGTTTTCTCAGCTATAACTGTACACCCTCACCGCTTATTGACTCTTTGGCTCGTTTTCTCTGCTATAACTGTACACTCTTGCCGCTTATTGACTTTTTGATTCGTTTTCTCAGCTATAACTGTACACTCTCATCGCTTATTGACTCTTTGGCTCGTTTTCTCAGCTATAACTGTACACTCACGCTGCTTATTGACGCTTTGACTCGTTTTCTCAGCTATAACTGTACACTCTCGCCACTTATTGACTCTTTGACTCGTTTTCTCAGCTATAACTGTACACTCTCGCCACTTATTGATTCTTTGGCTCGTTTTCTCAGCTATAACTGTACACTCTCGCCGCTTATCGATGCCCAGCGCATTGATACCCAACGTTGTCTCCCTGTCACAAAGCATGCCAATAGTGGAAGGGTAATATCTCTTAAACATTTGTTACACTGAGCATTTGTAAGTTGTTTAATTTCTGTAAAGTGTGAAAAACATTAAAGTAAAAAAAAAATCTTCATATAATGTAAATGTTAACCTCTTAAACCAATTAAACAACCTGGTTGTTTGCCTTAGAACCCTGTGTCCAAAGCAAGAACCATTTAAAACTTGCTTTTCAGTGTTTTTTCAAGAAAATCTGCTCAATAAATAATAAAATAAATGTTTTATAGATATAGATACATAAATATAAACACTAATATAGACTGAATACTCACTTCGCTTGCTCCTCAGGATGCTTACGATGCGATGGGTTATTTCCACCTGGCCCTGGCAGCAGCTCTGGAGGGCCGAGGAGACCCTCAGACTCTGTACATCATCTACATGAAGCTGGTAGAGATCCACACCAACCACCTGCCCGATGCCGAGCTGAGCCGCGGGTACCTGCAGAGAGCGCAGGGTCTGAAGAGGGAGCTGGCCGGGTACACAGACCCTACTGATACAGAGACTGGAGATACGGACCGTGCCAGTCCAGAGGGCGCCGATGCCAAGTCTACCAGCTACTCTAATGCAGAGTCGGGCAGCTCGGACTCGGGCAGCGGGAGCAGCACCCTCGTCGGCTCTACCACCACAGATACCAGCCAGACAATCACCGCCCAGAGAGCGGCTGCTTCTGACGACATCATTCACCAAGAGGAAGCAGACGCCAGCCAATCAGAAGAGACTGATGCTGAAACGGTGGATGGCGGATACATTCAAACCAACCACACAGATGCTGGCGTAGTACGAACAGAGTTCTGAAACCTGAATAATAATCAATCAGAAACTATGAAACCAGGTTCAGATGGGATTAGATTCACCTGAGGAGAGAAAGAGTAAAGTAATTATATTCTGCAGGACATCATGAACACATAGAGTACAAGCCAAAGTCTTTTAAGTCACCCAAACTATGAAGAAAATCATATGGAATTATTTAGCAATCCAGAATATGTTTTATATTTTAGATTCTTCAAAGCAGCACCTCTTGCATAGATAAAGACAGTTTTACACATCTCTGCTGGATTTTCTGAGTCAGCTTTATGAGGTAGAGTCACCTGGAATTCAGGCTTTTAGTTAACAGCTGTGCTGAACTCATCAAGAGTTAATTACTTTAATTTCTTGTCTCTTAATTTTAGTTTGAGAGCATCAGTTAAAGTAAAGTAGTGAAGAGGTAGAGTTACAGGTATACAGTGATAATGTATTGTTTAATGTAGTGCAGTGTAGAAGAAATAAGTTTTCATCCATTTTTTTTCCAATTTTAGGTTTTTCATCTCTGCCCCTCACAATCGTAATTTCAGGAAAATTAAAAATAATAATGTTATGGACAAATCTGAAAAAATTGAGAGAAGATTCACCTTTTCATTTTTCTTGAATTTCTGTTTGCGAAAGGCTTAAATAATAAAAGAAATAGATAATAAAAAAAGTTATTGGATGAAAACAAATGTATTCTTCACTCTACTGAATGGGACAAAATAATGATTAAGATTTATACCCAATTTTCTATTTTCAAATTTAGCTTGATGCATTTAGAAAATTAAACAGCTATACGTTACACTGACCGTGAATAGCTCTATTTGAGTAATGTTCTAATCCAGATTATGAGAAGCAAGAACTACTCAACTTAGTAAAGACAAAAATACTTTAAGAAATGAAGATGAAAAGATACTTAAAAAAGTATCTTCAAGTTAAGTCAGAAAGACCATCAAAAACGTTATGATGGTGGAACTGGCACTTATCAGGACTGGTCCAGGAAAGGAAGAGCAAGAGTTCCCTCTGTTGCACAGGATAAGTTAATTAGAGTTTCCAGCCTCAGAAAGAGTATTTTGGTTTGTTTAACACTTTTTTTTTAAGTTACTACATGATTCCTTATGAGTTCCTTCATAGTCTGAATCACTTCATTATACATTTACTATACTATATTTACTATATTTAATACTGTATTTAATATTCAAACAACATAAGATTCTGTTTTACTTGCAATGCCTTGCTGGAGGAACATACACACATTTTAGCTGTGCTGAAGCTCAGTAAATATTATTGAGGGAGTCTGAAACCTGGCAAGTACCTGTTAAACAGTACAGTACAGGAGGAAATATAAGCATAACACTGCTATTCAGAGACTTATAGTGACTGTGAAAAAGTCTATATAAGCTGCAATGGCCTGCCTAAAGCTGCAGAAGAGTGCTTTATCCTCTCTTCTGTATTTAAGGTTTACCATAGACGAATATAACTAAGAAACTCTGTTAATAATTAATTTACTTTACTCTGCCTCCTCCTGTTAAACTAATCCCATCACAACAGGGCTATAAAGATGTCTCAGAACACCAGGCTTCCTCAAAGAGCACTTACTTCTCCATGACAATTAAAAAAATATGTACAGCTCTGGAAAAAAATAAGAGACCACTTCAGTTTCAGTTTCTGAATCAGTTTCTCTGATTTTGCTATTTATAGGTTTATGTTTGAGTAAAATGAACATTGTTGTTTTATTCTATAAACTACAGACAACATTTCTCCCAAATTCCAAATAAAAATATTGTCATTTAGAGCATTTATTTGCAGAAAATGAGAAATGGCTGAAATAACCAAAAAAAAAAAAAAAAAGATGCAGAGCTTTCAGACCTCAAATAATGCAAAGAAAAAACAAGGTCATATTAATAAAGTTTTAAGAATTCAGAAATTATCAATATTTGGTGGAAAAACCCTAATTTTTAATCACAGTTTTTATGCATCTTGGCATCATGTTCTCCTCCACCAGTCTTACACACTGCTTTTGGATAACTTTATGCTGCTTTACTCCTGGTGCAAAAATTCAAGCAGTTCAGCTTGAGGTTTGATGGCTTGTGATCATCCATCTTCCTCTTGATTATATTCCAGAGGTTTTTAATTTGGTAAAATCAAAGAAGCTCATCATTTTTAAGTGCTCTCTTATTTTTTTTCAGAGCTGTGTATATATTTATTTATATACACTATATTGACTATATTGCCAAAAGTAATCGCTCATCCATCCAAATCATTGAACTCAGGTGTTCCTGAATCTCTTCTATGTCCACAGGTGTATAATAATAAAAGCAGCAGCTAGGCATGCTGGGACTGCTTCTACAAACATTATAGTGAAATAATGTGTCTCAGGCCGTCAGGAGCTCAGTGAACTGTGAACTCCAGCACTGTGGTACCTTGATAAGATGCAGCACCTGTGCAACAACAAGTCCAGTCGTGAAATTTACTCACTACTACATATTCCACAGCCAACTGTCAGTGATATATAATTATAACACAGTGGAAGAGACTGGGAACGACAGAGACTCTGTGCTCTGTCAGTGTAAATCACAAAACACAGCAATGCAGGCGAGCGCAGGATACTTTTATAGGCAATATAGTGTATCTTATTTTTTTTTTGTATTTTTGTAGTATTGTTTAATAATAATGTTCAATTTGTTTTTCTCTGAACTAAAGAGGAAATGTTTTCTATTGTTTGAGTACTCTGATTTTTTCAGGGCAAAAACACTTGTAGCATAATATATAAAACTGTATGTAAATATGTTGTGTGATCCTTTATCTGTATTATAATTTTGACAATGAACTGATGATGCCGACTTTTCTTTTTTCTACTTTGTTTTTTCAATGGAAAATAAAAAAAACACACAGGACTTATTAAAAAGTCACTATGAATCAAACGTCCAGATCAAATTCTTGTGATTTTGTTTTATTTATGTGTCTTTTATGTTTACTTTTAGTGAAACACTTATATGGCATCTTTGTCTAATGAAAAACATGTATTTCCAAACAGGTACTGTAACGAAAGAGAGATAAAAGCCTACTAACTATTAATGGAAGTCAATGTAAAAAATAATAATTTATTTTAGGTCATTTTGTGATCAAGTATCTTTAATTTAAAGTAGCACTGTTAATATGGAGAACGTGCACAAATTCTGCAAATTGACATACCTCCATAAACCTACCCACCCACCTATATAACACACACCCATATGGCACGGAGAGCAAATGAAAAAAGATATGTATATACTTATAATAAATAGAAGAATAAAGTAGTAATATAATACAAAGTAAACAAATACTACTACTACTACTACTACTACTACTACTAATAATAATAATAATTATAAATCAAAAAATTTTCAGGTTGCAGCAAGGAGAGGAGGCAAAGGGCAGACGCAAATGTGAAGCATTTATTATAAAACAATAAAACAAAGAAAACAACTAATAAACAAAAACACCCTGGGTACACATACATAGAACACCATAAGCAATCTAAACTAACATTACAGTGTACAAGAACTGAAAAAGGAAAAGGGAAACACAGGGCTATAAATACACACACAAGCAGGAGAAGAAACAAGGAACACCTGGAGTAGGTAACGAGGGGGTGGAGCTACAAATTAGTCACAGGTGAAGGCACTAGATGGGGATGAGGGCAGTAAAAACATGGAGACAGAACAGGACAGACACAGAACAGGACAGGTTGTCAGTTAGACAGACAGACTGTTTTAGCAGTAAATTGTAGGTCATTTTAAACAATTTCTATTGGCCCACTGACATGGCGTAAGCCACTGTTTGTGTTTGAATTGAGTTGTAGTAAACTAAAAATGTATAAAAAAGAGAGAAAAAAATGATACACTGTATAAGCTTTTTTTTTTACACTGTGTCATGAATTGAGTAAACCCACTCAGTTGCTGCTCTCCTCCAAAAACCTTGTATCTCCAGTTGTTTGTTTTACTTGTTTCGTCTTTTTTGATGTAATGTGAATCCAGCAGTTGTTCTTTGCATTTTATGACAATTGGACAAATAGAAACACTCCAAAATTACATGAAAAAAAAAACATATATTTACACTGCCTTCCATTCAAAGTATAAAAGGTTTGAGATATATAAGGGTTTGAGGTTTCTTTTAAAATTTCCTATAAATGCCACAAGAGGGCAGTGTTGACTGTTTGTCTTACTATACTTTAGATTCTTCTTTATAACTGATGTCTTTTTTTGTCTTTAATATTAATCTACGATATAGAAAAAATAAATAAAGAAAAACACTGAATAAAAAAAAGGTTTGTCCAAACTTTTGACTGGTACTGTATGTCATTGCTTTATGTTTTATTGTTACTGCTTTTAGAGTTTGCTTATATTTCTTTCATACTTGTGGATTTAACTGCAGTATATTTACAGTATATTTATCGTATTTGTTTTCTGTCTTATTGTATGATATACAAATGATTGAAATATGTTTTTTTTTTCTGTTTTTACAGTCTTTATTCTATGTATCATGCTGGGCTGCAATGTAAATAAGGGTCACCCTGAATTTATTCTAATTTATTGAATAATTGAGTGATTGATTGATTGATTGATTGATTGATTGATTATTGCATGTATCTCTCTAGAATGCTGAGTAGAATGATTTTTTCTAATAACCTTTTCACTGGGAAGATATTCCACTTCCATTTCCATCCCCAGTTTGCTCTGAATTCTCTGCGTGCATGTTTACACACGTGTGTATTTTTGGCGGTGTGTGTATTTGTGGCAGTGAGTAATGGGTTTTGGGCGTCTGGAGGAGAATAATGTCCCAGTATCTGCACTGGTTCTGGTCCTGGTTCTGGTTCTTTCCCATAGATGTATTTCAGTAATCCTGAGCATTGTGTTCTTTAGTAAATCACTGCAGTTTAAATCCTCTCACTGAACATCACGTTCTTTAGCTCCGCTTCATTTGGAGGTTTGATGCTCAGAGAGAATTAAAGGGAGGATCTGGGTGCAGTTTCAGCTCTCAGTAAAGTTCTGGACGCTGTTTTTCTGTAGAGACTGGGCCTCTATAACAGCGCTGATCGTGTGACCTGCATATAAAGTAAGCTGGATGCCATTCTGTGCCTGAGAGCTGAGTGTATGCTAATCTTTATGTACTGTGCCTCAGTGGCATGTAGTTAAATACAGCAGGGACCCATTCTGCAACAACCCCCACCCCACACCCACCCACCCACCTACAGGCTGATGAATATTACAATAACTACATAAACAATGTCTAGACTTGAGTTTTATGAACTTAATACTCATTAACAGCCCACAAACACAGCTACAAATGACAAAAACACCACGCACAACAGACCACAACAAAGTTTTCCAATGCTTAATTTTCATGAACCACGTTTAGAAGTAACCCACAACTCCTACAAGTAAAGCTGTACAACAAAGTTCAATCATTTGCAGAGGCGTTGCCTGGAAATGTAAAGATCATGCAAGCCTAAATGAATAAGCACAATTTGAAAATGAAAGTTATTGGCTGATCAGGTACATCAGGGCAAGCCGAACCCTACATAAATAGTTTTTTTTTTTTTCTTAAACCATGACTACCTAACTAGCTAATTTCAAAGTTAAGCTGTTCATACTCTACACAACTTTAAAAAGACACTGAAAAGACTTTTAACAGACTGAAATCTGACCCCATCTCACATCTAAAGACTCGTCACAGACTCATTATCATTATGCAGATCATTAACTGCAAGACTGAGCCTAGATTCTTTCTGAGATTATTCCCCATCATGCTTCTGGTGGAGTTTACATACAATGCATATCAAGGTACAAAGAAAGTATGTATCAATACTGTGATTTATTATCAGAGACTCACAACGTTTGTCCCCATCAACAGTTTATTTTTCTGCCACATTTTCTTGATTTTTTTTAATAGAATACATTTTGTTCAACTCTGCCTATAAGCTTCATTAACCCCTTTCTGGCTACAATCTTGTTTTGCTGCTATACATTTGCATTTTAGATAAAATGAATTCTTGAAAAATGTGTATTTATTAAACTTGTTTGTATTAAAATTAACACTGCACAATAAGACAAAGTAGTGCAAAATAAAATAACTTTAAATATAATGATATTAAAGTGCTGCCTGTGTTTAAAATACTGTACATATTAAAGTAAGAACCATATAAAGTATATTAACTGCAATCGTTTCTAAACAGTCACGTGAAATATATTCCTGCCTCTTGCCCTGGTGGGGGGGTGAAATAAGCTGATTGGCTGTTCCTCCATTTACCCGTTTATGGAATTATTTAAGGCCCAATCCCATTTGTCTTTGGTACCCCTACCCCCTGTTTTCAAGTGTCATGGTCGCAGGACGAGAGGGTGGACATAAATGCAAGTAACATATTGCCAAAAAAACAAGTTACTAAACCAAGAAACAAGACAAACAAACAAACAAACAAACAGGGCTATAGCTAAGATAAAATATTAAACAAAGAAGGAGCAAAAATAACGTGAACCACGCACAAGACCAGACAAGGGAACACTGAAACAAAGGGGCTATATATACACACACACCTGGAGAAGGTAACGAGGAGGCGGAGTAACAAATGAGCCAGGTAGAATCCCTAATGACTAGGGTGGAGACAAGGCAGAAATAAACAGAGACATGTGCTAAAAAGCACATGGCAAGCAAAACAGAGACTGACCAGAAAACAGAGCTAGAAGTTAGAAGTTAGAGTTAGAAGTTCATAAACAAAACAATAAAAGCTAAATGGTAAGAGCATTAGAAAAACAAGCAAACAATATAAGATTTAATTAAGAAGAAATACAATTCTTATACAATAAAAAAGAATAATAAAATATAAAGTAAAATATATAAAAATATAAATAATAAACTATAAAATAAATAAAGTAATATAGAAGCTAAAATAACACCAAGATTATAAAAAAAGTAAGTGACAGAAATAAAAAGATAAAACTAAAAAAAGAACCAACCAAGGTAGTTTGGATGCAAATGCAAGGCAGTTTTTTTATTCCAAAAACACAAGAAAAAAATTCTAAAAGAGATAGAAAAAACAGAAATAAGAAATGCTGTAAGTAAGGCTGGATAAGACATGGGTGTGGCAATATCTGGCAACTTTACTAAGCAACAGTCCCAGTATAAATAATCTATTAAAGAGGTGATATCCAACAGGTGTGCGGGAGGGGCGGAGTCAGCCTCTTAATACTCTTAAAGGTGCAGTGTGTGCAGGTGTGACAAAAACATAAAATAAAATAAATAAAAGGACTAAAATTAATGACATAAAAAGGTAAAATGTCAAAAGTAAAATAGGTAAAACAGAGAATTAGACAAATAAAAAGACAAAATAAATAAAATAAAAAGGGTAAAAAGAAAAACTCGACTAAAATAGTTAGAGGCTGTCTGATTGTGGTTATTATTTAGTGACTCCAGCTCCAGAGTTTTAAAGTTTTAAAGCAGGGGTGTCCAAACTACGGCCCGCGGGCCGCTCCACAAAAGGAAACGGGCCGCAAATGGTATTTTAGAAGTAGAATGAAAGTTGGCCCGTTGTTAAGCAGGTTTTTATAATGTGAGATTCAAAGTTTGAACGCTAGGTGTCAGAAACGGGCCAAAAAGTCTAAAAGCGGAGAGAGTGCGCATTTCTAGCGCAGAAAAACGGGGCAAAGAGTCTAAAAGCGGAGAGAATGCGCATTTCTAGCGCAGAAAAACGGGGCAAAGAGTCTAAAAGCGGAGAGAGTGCGCATTTCTAGCGCAGAAAAACAGGGCAAAAGAGTCTAAAAGTTTACGTAATTAAGGAGTTTTATATTAAGAGACATCATGAAATTAAACATCAATTTGAAAAATCTTAGTTTATACAACACTGTCAAAGATAAAGATAGTAAGTCAAGTAAAATGGTGTGTAAATGAAATAATCAGGAAAATGTATTATTTAAAGTGGTATATTTCATTATTTGTTTTATTACAGAGTCTGTGGCCCGTGACTTCAAATATATTTCTCCTTCTGGCCCCCAACAAAAAAAGTTTTAGAGTTTCCTTTATTGAATTCCAGTTCACTGCTGCTCTGTAGCTGCGTAGCTGCATTTATTTTTAGCTATTTTTAGAGATCAACAGATCATTTTCTTTTCTTTTCCTGTTCCAGACCTTTAATGTTCGACCTGAAAACAGTCAGAGTTTCTCCGTGATGAAGCTCTTCAGAGACCCGGAGGAACAAAAGGAAAGAGAAAAGCAGGGAGAGTGCTTTCTCCGTCTTTTCTCTGGGAAATCGGGGCTGTTTTTCCGCAGTAATGACTGACTGGGTCTTCACAGAGGAGAACAAGAAGCCATCAGGTGATGATGTGATTATTACCACTTTCAGCTTCATCTGAGTTCATATCTGAGTGCATTACTCTCGTATCTCCACCTGATGGCGGGTGGTTCTGGTCTGTATAAATGGTTAAAGGCCGTGTGGACGCTGGGCTGATGATCTGAAACTGTTGGGGTTCTAACCTTGGTCTCAGCAGGCGGCCTCGACCCAGACGTGATTCCAGCTTCACCAAATCCATTAGATCTGTGTACTGATGCCTTAAAGAGCTGTAGACCTGTAGAATACATCTGACCCCAGAAACAGGGACACTTTACTTTTATTTCTCATGCCAAACTGGACAATAAATACTAATAAAAACAAAGAAAAATCATTTTTACAAGATATCCACAATAATTTACAGTATTTTTTAAACAGTTTTCTTTTTTAAATTTGTATTAAAATGAGAAAAAAATGCAAAGTTTATTAAAAAAGCTATGCAAGTTGATTACTGTCATGTGGGCTAGACATGATAGACATGATGGGTCAAAATGGGTCAAAACAAAAGAAACACATAGTAAAAGAGCCATTAAAATAGTATCGGAGTCTAGAAATAAATCTACTAAATCTAGAGCTAGCAAAATAAATTTAATACTCAGCCAGGAGCAAATGAAACAATGGGGTATTCATACTAACATAAACCAGTCTAAACATAGACTAAAACACTTTGACTTGATGTTAAAAGGTGAATATGTGACAAAAGGTCAACATTTCAGTTTTTTTTCCAGGTATTTACATCTGGATCTGATTCACAGTTCAGAAAATAGCACTTTCTGTCTAAACCCACCCATTTTTTTTATAAGCAACAGTATTGGAACAGATACGCGATGCTCTTTGCTATCTTACACCCTGTCGACAGACTAGTTTCATGCCTTGCGCCTGTGCTATTAAAGTAACATCGGAGTTTAGGAATGAATCTGCTAAATCTAGAGCTAAAAAACTCAGCCAGGAGCAACAAACGAAGAAGAGGGGTATATATACTAATATAAACCAGGTGTAAGCAATCAGAAGCTGGGGGAGTGTGAACACTGTAGCATCACGTGATCAGCAGAGTCAGGAAAGTTTGGTGTAAGTGCATGCTGGGAGTTGGAGTCTTTAAAGTGTGAAACTTGTTGTTTTATCAGCTTTTAGATGCCAGTTAATTAACTTAACATATAAACACAATACAATGTTTACTGAAATGTAATCTGTAAAAGCAGATACAACAATAATCTGTTTTTAACAGCTTTCACATCGACTATTCTTAAAATAAAAATAAAAATAAACATTTTTTGGACAAGAATTATGTAATTTTACACAAAATGAATGTTCTTCTGCTGATATATTGGAATCACATACAGTGATACTAATATATTATTTGGTGGGGTCGCTCCCACTACATGTAGGGAACCAGACCAACAACCAATCAATTTAGACTACGCCACCCTAATTTATCATACAGGGTAAGGGATCCCCAAAGGTTGCCTCAAATAAATGAGAATCAAGGCTGATTAACAAAAATATATCATTTATTGTATAAAATCAGCAGAACACAAGCATAAAATACTTTAAGGCACTTTCAGTTAGCTAGTAACAGCAATTATAATAATACAGACAAAGGCTTCATAAAAAGAGAAATTCTGGCACTTTCAGTTAAACAATAGCAGCAATTATGGTTACATCAACCAAAAACTCCAAAAATGGAGAGAATAATGTTATTACTGACCCTGACAACAAAAAGAAAATAAACAAAAGAGTGTAACACCTGCAACACTTCAGTTATTGAAAACAAATCATTCACCTCAAATGAAAGAAAATAATAAATAAATAAATAAATAAATCTGTGTTATGACGCACACTAGCAACCAAAACAACCACAAACAAAATAAATCACTCTACAAACAAAACTAGTTTTGACATCAAATAAAGGATGCTACAGGTGTACACCAAATTAACAAAACACCATGAGTCAGTATCCAATGCCACTATTAGTTACATACATAAGGCCCAGTAGGGGATATTAGAAACCGTGTCTATCTAAAACACAGTAAACACAAGTAAAAATACTGAGCTCACAAAGAACTGCTGAATGGTCAGTACACAATCAACTAAACAAGATGGCTCAGAGATATTGCACAGTGTTCATTAAATAAAAAAACGTGGTAGGAGGAAAACAGTGGCTCACAGGCAACAAGGCCCAGTTCCACTAAATTGTAGAATGCTACACTCCAACACAAGTGGAGAAGGAAGGCTGGACAATACTCAGTCTGTGTATACTTTGGCAGTGAAGCCTAAAGCTCTATTTAATTAGATGGCCCTCCACCACTGGACCACTGCACCACCAAACAACCGAGCAGAAGGAAAACCCGTGTTGGATTCCTAACACGGCTTACTGCTGCATCTATGATCTACCTCCAGACTCAGCTCCCGCCACAGCGACGACACACCAACCGAGCCGGTCCCACAACAGCGCCAGCATGCACGCCAAACAACAGCTGCCCCCCTTTGTTTCCCCATACCGGAAGTGAACCCTTATTAGGTGCTGGCCTGATATGGCGCCAGAAATTAAGTTTTTATTATTAGAAAATTCTTTTAAAACCCACTTACCCTATTGGTATTCCACTAATGTACATAAAAGAAAAAAATATATATATATCTAATAATAATAAAAATTAAATCTCTGCAGATCGATTCTTCCTTAATTTATTTCCTACTAGCCATTACACAGGATTCCAGCAGGTGGCGCCAATGGACTGTTTATATATTTATTTATTTAAAACCCGTCTGTTCCCAGCCCTACTACATTCACCCCCAGTTTCAGAGTTCACCGTCCCGGTGACTATTACTGACCATAGTACTACTGCCATGGCCTAAAAACTGACTGGGCCAAGCTAACTATACTTGCTCTCTGAACAGAGCTTGATATAGCAGCACGAGGAAGGTGAAAGGGATTTGAATGTTGCCCTGCCGTAGAGCGTGTAGAACGCCGCATGCTTAAAATACCTGCCGATTCATGTCCGTCCTGCTCTGACATCAAAGGCCCCTGAGAAACTGAAGGAATGGGGGGTTGGCTAGTTGAAGGCTCCTGGTCCACTTGAGTAGGCACCAGCCCACAACTATGAGGGGGCTCTGGCAATGTATTATCAACATCTGCCCCACAAGGCCTTACATAGAACACTGCTTCCCCCAGAACACTCTCTTCTTCTGACTCCCCCAACTCTTCCTCATTAGATGAAACTAAGGCTGCCCCTTGAGTTAGTTCCACCGTACTCTGCTCTACTTGTACCAATGGTTTCGCCATCATAGTGACCACCTTCAGTTCAGACCGGTGCATAGTTTTACCATCTCCCTGACTTCCTAGGGGTCTAACCTTATACAAAGTGCCAACTTGATCTAAATGCCTAATTACCTCAAAGACTGAGGAACTCCACAGGTCCTGTACTTTGTGTCGGCCCTGAAAATGGTTCCTACAACGCACCTGGGTACCTACAGGAAGCAAAGGAGAGGGTTTGTTATGATTACGCCTACGATAAGCTGCTGCCTCCTCCAAGTGTCCTCTAGCCTTGACATAAACTCCAGCCAAATACTCCCTATGTTGGGCCACCCAATCGGAAGGCTCAACACTTACATCCCCCTTTTCCTCTCTAGTATTTCCCAACAACCTGTCTACAGGCAGCTGTGGCTTCTGCCCGAACATCAACTCGTATGGGGAATACTGGGTAGTCTGGTGTACAGTGGTGTTATATGCGAACAGTAGCTGTGGCAACAGCTGGGGCCATTTTCTCTTCTTTTCTGGGGGTAATGTCCTGAGCAAGTCATGTAGAGTTCGATTAAACCGTTCACATTGCCCGTTACCCTCTGGATGATAAGGTGTGGTACGGCTCTTCTCAATGCCATATAGTTCACACAGACGTCGCAACAACTCCCCCTCAAAATTGCGGCCCTGATCTGAATGTATCCTCTGTGGTACCCCATAGACATAAAACCATTTTTCAGTTAACACCCTCGCTACTGTGCTTGCCTTCTGATCTGAAACAGGATAAGCTTGAGTGAATTTAGAAAACACATCAGTAATAACCAACACGTTCTCCTGCCCATTACTAGCCCGCTCAAGAACCGTAAAATCAATGGCCACGATTTCGAGCGGTCGAGTAGCCAGCAGACTGCCCATAAAAGTTCTTACCTTAGGCTGAGTGGCCTTGGCCACTGAACATCGACCGCACTGCAAACACCAATCTCTCACATCTCGCCACATTTTTGGCCAATAACATCTTTGCCGCACAAGCTCAGTAGTACGTTCTATGCCCTGATGGCCCTGATGGTCATGTAAACAAGTGAGTACCTCCTCTTGAAGTGCCCGTGGCAGCAACAACTGGCGAACTGGATGAGTGGCTGGTGGAAGTTGGACTTGCCTATATAAAACACCCTCGCTCTCTATGATCCTAGGCCATTGCCGAATCAACTCTCTCAACCCCTCAGGTTCTGTATTTAAATCAGACCCCGTGGGCTTCCGCCCCTGCTTCCAATACCGCAAAAAGCTGGCAATGCATGGATCAGCAGCTTGCAACACCTGGAGATCAGCCTTGCTACGACTAGGGACTGCATCCACTGCTTGTGACTCAGCCAACACAGGTTTTTCAGAACAATCATCCTGATGGATCACCTCACGGGGAATAGAAATTCCTCCCACCACATCCAGAGGATTAGATGATTCTGAAGGGACAGGCAAACGCGACAGGGCATCAGCATTACGATTAGCCGTTCCTGGGCGGTACTTGATCTCGTAATCAAACAGTGCTAGCTGGGATGCCCACCGCTGCTCCACAGCTCCCAACTTTGCAGACTGTAAGTAACTGAGTGGGTTGTTGTCAGTGTAGACAATACATTTATTGCCCAACAGATACTCTCTAAATTTCTCAGTCAGAGCCCACTTTAATGCCAACAGCTCCAACTTCATGGTGCTGTAGTTAGACATGTTCCTCTCTGCCGGCCGCAGCCCACGACTTGCGTACGCAATGGGACGCCGTTGCCCATCTAAATCTTGGGATAACACAGCCCCCAGCCCTGCATGGCTTGCATCAATTTCTACATAAAAGGGCTGAGTAAAATTAGCATAACCTAGCACCGGAGCCTGTACTAAACGGCCTTTAAGACTCAAAAAGCTCTTCTCGCAGGTTTCATTCCAGTGCTGTTCGAAAGTGCCTGGCACTCGAGGCTTGGGATTTTTCCGGGGGCCTTGTAGCATGCTCACCAATTTGTGAAGGGGAGCCGCCAAATGAGCAAATCCTTCCACAAAACGTCTATAATACGAAGCAAAACCCAGGAATGACCGCAACTCCTTGACTGTGGAAGGTGTTCTCCATTCAGCCACTACCCGAATCTTTTCTGGGTCAGTAGATACTCCCTCTTTAGAAATAACATGGCCTAAATAACTGACTTCCGTCTGAAAGAAGTTGCATTTTTGTAACTTTAGCTTTAACTGATGCTGTTGTAGCCTGCCCAGCACCAAGTCCAGCCGCTGAAGATGTTCCTGAAAGGTTTGGGAGAAGATGACAACATCGTCTAAATAAAGTAAGAGTGAATGGAAACTCTGATCCCCGAAAATTCGTTCCATTAATCGCTGAAAGGTGCTTGGGGCATTGCACAATCCAAATGGCATTCTGTTGAACTCGAACAAGCCGAATGGTGTACAAAAGGCAGTTTTCTCTCTATCCTGTTTAGCTACCGGCACTTGATTGTATCCACTAGCTAAATCTAATGTGCTAAACCATTTAGCACCACTCAAAGCATCCAAGGACTCTTCGATCCTAGGCAAGGGGAAGGCATCTTTACGAGTTTTCGCATTAAGCTGCCGATAGTCCACGCAAAGCCGAATAGACCCGTCTTTCTTTTGGACCACCACTATTGGTGAGGCATAAGGACTCGTGCTAGGGCTCACCACATTACGGTCCACCAATTCTTGGATATGAACCTTCACTAGATCATACTGTGAAGGTGCAAGACGCCGATACCTTTGCCTTACTGGAGTATGATCCACAAGGGGAATGGTATGTTCGACCAATGTGGTACAACCCAAGTCACCATCATGTTGACTGAAAGTGTCCCGATACTTCTCCAACGTGGCCCGAGCTTGTTCCTGTTCTCGAACAGACAAAGAGGGCCAAGTAAGTTGTGAAAAATCAGGGCCAGGACCATTACCTGTGTGCACAGACTGAACAGTCACTACCTGTTGCTGTTCATCCCTCTGAACTTGTACAGTACTAGCACTTGAAAGGCACTGGGCTACATAAAGCTCCCCTAATACTACCTTTGGCTGGAGCCACTTATCGTGATGGCCTACGTTCACAATGGGCACTTGCACTACCCCTTGGTCCACTGTCAAAAGTGCTAACGGTATCAGAAGATCGCTAGGCAAATGGCCATGCACAAAGGAGGCTGGTTCCAACACGCCAGAAGAAAGAGAATACCCTAGACCACTATGACATAATGCAGTTACAAACTTCATAGTGCCAGCTGGAATTCGCACAGCAGGACCACGCTGCAGTCTAACTAGGCCTACCTTACCCTCTTGGGAAGTACGCTCTAACTGTTGACATTGAGAGAATGCATGTTGCCACACCTTACCAGCCTGCTGGACATCAGGGGAGCGAAACAGGGCCAGGCCATGCTGCAGGAACAATTCCTGATAACACTGACTGATTATGTTCATCCCCAACAAACCTGGAATAGATTTCTTTGACAGATGGTTATTAGAATCACATGGACTTTTGGTAATCAAAATGCCCATCTTGGGCAAGACTTTCCCCAAAACACACACATCTAATTCCAAATAGCCCAAGTATGGAATGTCCAACCCATTAGCAGCTTTCAACTGTAACCAAGGACAAGACTGCATGGATGACTGCAAAGGATTCTGTAAATACTGATAAAAAAACTGATCTGTTACAGTACTTACCATAGAACCCGTATCCAATAAACAGGTCACCGGCACCCCCCCAATCTCGATCTCCACCACAGGACACTCTGCAACCAATTTAGCTGTATGCAAGGATCGAAAGCCCCTTTCCTCCCCTCCCGACACCTGGGCCATTGTATCGGGGGGTACTAGTTTTCCTGATGTTGGACAGTAGCACAACCACCAGCCAACCCCCCAAGCTCTACACCTCTACCTGCCTCTGTCTTACAAAAGCGACCAATATGTCCAGGTTGACCACAACGTACACATATTGGCTTACCATCGGCCTGAAAACGATAACGTGAATCGCGGTTCAATGAGTTACTTCGGGGCCTAGAAGCTGAAGGGGCCGAGTCTAAACGCTGAATAATCGCATCTAGTTGCACTTGCTGTTTCCGAAGGCTCTCCTTTAAATCCCCCAATTCATCAGTGCGGTTAGCAAAGACAACATTCACTTCCCCCTCACACCCAGCTACTGGATAGGTACGGCATGAATTGGCACGGGAACGGTTACCGAGGGACTCTCCCTCCTCAGCCCAGCGAATTGCTTCACTGCGAATACTTAAAAAAGTTACTTCAGGATCTACCCGAACCTGACGCCGGAGTTCTCTGCGTAATAAACCATCACGTACACATTCAATAAATTGATCACGTAGGGTAAGATCTGAGTTAGCAAAACAAAAAGGATCCCGCCGTTTTACGGCCTCCATCAAAGTCATTAATGCATGGGAATAAACCCTTAAGGACTCCCCCTCGCGTTGTCGCCGCTGAAAGAACTGAGTCTGTAGGCTAATACAGGTTTGTGAACACCCATATACACTACTTAAAATACTAAATATTCTCTCTGGTTCCTCTCTCTCTACAGCCGAACGAAACTTCACTTCTGCCTTTGCCTCCCCGTCCAGCAAATCCAATACCACTAAGGCCTGCTCACCCCTAGACCCAGGACGCACTGCTAAATATCTTTTAACCTCTTCCACCCACTCCTCCACTGTAACAGAATCTACCTTAGGGTTCCCTGAAAACCTCGGACATTTTCTATCCCTTGGCATATATACGTAACGTTCAACTACCCCATTTGAAACTGAGACATTACCTTGAACAGAACTGGGATTAGAGGACTGTATAGAGTTATTTGCAGCCGCATTATCTGTTCCTACAGCGGTAGATCGCTGAGTTACCTCCTCTCTAAGTCTACTATTTTCAGCTCTAAGTTGTTGAACTAAATCAGTAAGTGCCTTCATCTGATCAGCAAGGTTTTCATCAGCCATGACGACAGCTAAAAAATATATATATATATATATATATATATATATATATATATATGTATATCTATAACCTGAAAACAAATGAGAGGATACAAAGAAAACTAAAAAAATACAAAAAAAAGAAATTCTAAAGCTATTAACTAGTCGTTCCCAGAGATGCCTGGTCTTCTCCAAGATGCTGAAGCTCTTCTCCTGGTGTCAGCACCTCTCTTCACCTGTGACCACTGTTTTTCCTCCAACTCCTCCACTTACTAACCCAAACACTGAGCCATCATGTGTAACTGACCAAACCTTTGTTAAACAGCCTTAACTTAAGACCCTGCCGACTACGCCACTATTTGGTGGGGTCGCTCCCACTACATGTAGGGAACCAGACCAACAACCAATCAATTTAGACTACGCCACCCTAATTTATCATACAGGGTAAGGGATCCCCAAAGGTTGCCTCAAATAAATGAGAATCAAGGCTGATTAACAAAAATATATCATTTATTGTATAAAATCAGCAGAACACAAGCATAAAATACTTTAAGGCACTTTCAGTTAGCTAGTAACAGCAATTATAATAATACAGACAAAGGCTTCATAAAAAGAGAAATTCTGGCACTTTCAGTTAAACAATAGCAGCAATTATGGTTACATCAACCAAAAACTCCAAAAATGGAGAGAATAATGTTATTACTGACCCTGACAACAAAAAGAAAATAAACAAAAGAGTGTAACACCTGCAACACTTCAGTTATTGAAAACAAATCATTCACCTCAAATGAAAGAAAATAATAAATAAATAAATAAATAAATCTGTGTTATGACGCACACTAGCAACCAAAACAACCACAAACAAAATAAATCACTCTACAAACAAAACTAGTTTTGACATCAAATAAAGGATGCTACAGGTGTACACCAAATTAACAAAACACCATGAGTCAGTATCCAATGCCACTATTAGTTACATACATAAGGCCCAGTAGGGGATATTAGAAACCGTGTCTATCTAAAACACAGTAAACACAAGTAAAAATACTGAGCTCACAAAGAACTGCTGAATGGTCAGTACACAATCAACTAAACAAGATGGCTCAGAGATATTGCACAGTGTTCATTAAATAAAAAAACGTGGTAGGAGGAAAACAGTGGCTCACAGGCAACAAGGCCCAGTTCCACTAAATTGTAGAATGCTACACTCCAACACAAGTGGAGAAGGAAGGCTGGACAATACTCAGTCTGTGTATACTTTGGCAGTGAAGCCTAAAGCTCTATTTAATTAGATGGCCCTCCACCACTGGACCACTGCACCACCAAACAACCGAGCAGAAGGAAAACCCGTGTTGGATTCCTAACACGGCTTACTGCTGCATCTATGATCTACCTCCAGACTCAGCTCCCGCCACAGCGACGACACACCAACCGAGCCGGTCCCACAACAGCGCCAGCATGCACGCCAAACAACAGCTGCCCCCCTTTGTTTCCCCATACCGGAAGTGAACCCTTATTAGGTGCTGGCCTGATATGGCGCCAGAAATTAAGTTTTTATTATTAGAAAATTCTTTTAAAACCCACTTACCCTATTGGTATTCCACTAATGTACATAAAAGAAAAAAAAATATATATATCTAATAATAATAAAAATTAAATCTCTGCAGATCGATTCTTCCTTAATTTATTTCCTACTAGCCATTACACAGGATTCCAGCAGGTGGCGCCAATGGACTGTTTATATATTTATTTATTTAAAACCCGTCTGTTCCCAGCCCTACTACAATTATATGAAAAAAAAATCAATTATATATTTTTTTTCTATTAGCAGGTGTCGCAGAAATATCTAACTTTTACTTACAGATATTTTCTGGTTCCATCTACTGACAAAGTTACAGTTTTTTCACTGTTTATACAGTAAAAGCATTTTATATAAATAAAAATCTAGATTTTCATTAAAAAAGAACTAGCTGTGATACAAAACATAAAAAAAGAATATTTAATAACCAAATTACTGTTGTTTTCATAGTGATATCACTATAACTGCAAGTAAATAAATATAATTTGTATATTAAACGGTACACTCTGGCCCTCTGTGGGCAGGATGATAAATCCCAGCAGGCTGTGCTGAAGTTGTTAAAGGTGGAATTCTAACCTGCTCTGGATGTTGATGTTGGAGGATCATGTCAGCCTCCAGCTGGGACTGGTTTCATCTCACCACGACCTTCTACAGCCAGAGATGCCAAGCTAAATACGAGCTGGCTGTGATTGGCTGTTTAAGCTGTTTAAGAGAGCCTGACCTCATCCAACATCATACGTTTCCCATTTAGTCTGATTATTATGAGAAGCGCTTTGAGTTGGATCAGCAGGAGTTTCTGAGATCTCTGTAGATTTCTGGCTCTGTTTTAACCATTATTACGTTACACTCCCCTTCAAAAGTATTGGAACACTGACTGAGAAGATTTGGATTTGACATTAAAAGATGAATAATAGACAAAAGATAAACATTTCTGCTTTTATTTACAGGTATTTATATTTGAATCTGATACACAGTTTAGAAAATAGCACCTTTTTTTTCATTTTTTCCCCAATTACTAATTACTCAACCCACTCATTCGGACTCCCCTATCACTAGTGATGACCCAACACCAGGAGTGTAAAGACTAGCACACACCTCCTCCGATACACGTGAACTCAGACTCCGCCTCTTTTAGAACTGAGTATCATTGGAGGGAAGCGCAGCGACTCGGTTCTGATACATCAGCTCACAGACGCAGCCTTGTGCTGATCCACACCACCCTAGTAGTGATGAGAGAGCAAGACCAATTGTGCTCTCTCAGGACTCCAGCAGCTGATGGCAAGTTACATAAACAGGATTCGAACTGGCAATCTCCCGATCATAGTGGTAGCACTTAGCCTGCTAGACTACTCCGAAAAAGAGGAGCTCCACTGACTTAATAAAACCCTGAGAACAGACAGTCATCAGAGTCCATTTCTATAGATGTCCATTTCTTCCGCTCATTAAACAGACACACACACACACACAGATGCACTGTAGAGCACAAACTTGACTTTTAACTCAACAATTAATAGAAAAAAGAATAAAATGTATGTTTAATTATCTCATATGTGTATATACACAGGGATGTATTTTTTAACGCTCTTTGTTTGTTTGAGATGTGAATTTATTGTTATTTTTGTATTATTATTTGTTCGTTGCCTTTTAGGTTTGGTTAATATTTGTATCCACAACACTGAAACACCAATAAATAAAATGTTAAAAGATTATTAAAGAAAATCAAATCAAATCAAATCAAATCAAATTTATTTGTATAGCGCTTTTTACAACAGGTGTTGGCACAAAGCAGCTTTACAGAAACATGATTACAGGACAAAGAATCAGGCAAAACATTAAACATAGAAGATACATAATACAGAACCCCCAGTGAGCGCGGAGGCAAGGAAAAACTCCCTCAGAGCTGCAGGAGGAGGAAGAAACCTTGGGAGGACCAAGACTCACATTAAAGGGGGGACCATCCTACCACTGGTCAAACGGCTTTTAAATTAAAATTTAAAAAGTCTTTTATACATCCATATAGGTTTTATGTACTCAGGAGTGTAATAGCGCCACTAATGGCTTGGATGTAATCTGTAGTGGAGAGTAAGATGGTCGATGAGCAGCTGATCTGTGGTGGTGGTGGAGAAGAGCTGACTTCAGAAACTTCCATCAGTCTGGCCGGACAGGAGACGCGAGAGCCTGAGGGTCCAACATCGGTATCGGGTCAGACAGGTGGGCAGTCAGTAACTCGGAGGAAAGCAGAGAGATGGAATTAGTTTTGACTGGATTTATGCAAAACTGAGAATATTAAAACATTATCAGAGTGTGGCAAATGACTCCGGCAGATCTAAATAAAACAGCCTAACTAAAGGCAGAGAGCCAGAAGGTAACATAGACATGGAGGCTCCCTGAAACACTGGCATCCACCCACTCCACCGTCCACAAACCTGAGTGACCGTGTGCAGTGGGAGAACAACAGCACCAGCATCTCAGTTTACCACAATTTCCTCTGTCCATGAACCCCTGAATCTGCAGCCTTATCTAAAGGGAAAAACATTAATTACCAAAAGCTAAACTAAACAAGTAAGTTTTCAGTCTAGACTTAAAGATTGAGACTGTGTCTGAGTCCCGAACATATTCGGGGAGATTATTCCAGAGTTGAGGCGCTTTATAAGAGAAAGCTCTTCCTCCTGCAGAGCTCCTCTGAATTTTAGGCACTACTAATAAACCAGCACCCTGAGATCTGAGTAATCGCGGTGGTTCATAACAGGAGATGAGGTCTTGTAAATACTCAGGAGCGAGTCCGTGTAGGGCTTTATACGTTAACAGGAGAATTTTATAGTCTATGCGGAATTTGACTGGAAGCC
Organism: Astyanax mexicanus; assembly: GCF_023375975.1. Taxonomy (NCBI): domain Eukaryota; kingdom Metazoa; phylum Chordata; class Actinopteri; order Characiformes; family Acestrorhamphidae; genus Astyanax; species Astyanax mexicanus. Next base: position 50,349,550 of record NC_064417.1, read on the forward strand.
AGTGCAGTGCTGATAGTACTGGACTAATATGGTCAAATTTTCTAGTTTTAGTAAGGACCCTGGCTGCAGCATTTTGAACTAGCTGAAGTTTATTTAAGTTACTGCCGGAACATCCAGACAGTAGCGCATTACAATAATCTAGCCTTGAGGTAATAAAGGCATGTACTAATTTTTCTGCGTCATGCAGTGATAGGGCATTTCTTAGCTTGGCAATATTACGGAGGTGTAGAAAAGCTGTTCTAGTAACATTAGATATGTGTTTATCGAATGCTAGATCTGAATCTATGATGACTCCAAGGTTTTTAGCTGCTGAACCAGGGGTGGCTGAGAAGTCAGCCAGATTTAGCATTAAGTCTGATAATTTATTTCTAGCAGCTTTGGGGCCTAATAGGAGAACTTCTGTTTTATCACTATTTAATAGGAGGAAGTTGTGCGACATCCATGATTTTACATCTTCTACACAATCCTCGATTTTCTTTAATCTCACTCTGTCATCAGGTTTGGCTGATATGAAGAGCTGCGTGTCATCCGCATAACAATGAAAATTCACATTGTGTTTTCTAATAACTTTGCCCAGTGGGAGCATATATAATGTAAATAATAACGGTCCTAATATAGAGCCTTGTGGAATTCCATATCTTACCTCGGTATAACTGGAAGACATATAATTTATCCCCACAAACTGATAGCGATCGGTTAAGTACGATTTAAACCATGCTAAGGCAGTTCCGGTTACACCGACCATGTTCTCTAGTCTTTCTAAAAGGATAGTATGATCTATTGTATCAAAGGCTGCGCTCAGATCGAGAAGTACCAGTAGGGAAACACACCCTTGGTCGGCGGCTATAAGTAGATCGTTTGTTATTCTAACTAAAGCTGTCTCAGTGCTATGATAAGGCCTAAATCCAGATTGAAATTTTTCATAGATCTGGTTTCTTTGCAGGTAAGAGCAAAGTTGTTGGGCTACAGCTTTTTCTAAAATCTTAGAAATAAAGGGTAAGTTTGAAATAGGTCTATAGTTAGACAGTACACTAGGATCAAGATTTGGTTTCTTGATCAGAGGTTTAATTACAGCTGTTTTAAAGGCTTTGGGTACATGGCCCAGGGTGAGCGATGAGTTTACTATCATTAACAGAGGTTTAATTATATCTGGCAGTACCTGTTTTAATAATTTTGTGGGAACTGCATCAAGTGTGCAGGTTGTGCTGTTTGAAGAGGAGATCATTTTCTCTAGTTCTAGCTGTGGAAGTGGGTTAAAGACTTCCAACCTAACTTCAGTAACAGGGTTTTGTTCTAGATCAGCCAGACCAGATGACAGAGAGGATGTAATATTTATCTGTTTAATTTTATCCCGAATGTTTTCAATTTTACTATTGAAGAAGTCCATAAAATCGTTGCTGGTGTAAATGGCTGGAATCTGAGGTTCAGTACCTGCCTGGTTTTTAGTTAATTTGGAAATAACACTAAAGAGAACTCTAGGATTATTTTTATTTATCTCGATCTGTGAGGCCAGATATGCTGAGCGGGCTTTATTAAGTTCTTTTCTATATTTAACAAGACCATCTTTCCACGCAGAGTGAAACACTTCCAGTTTAGTTGATCGATATTTACGCTCTAAATTTCGTACTAACTGCTTTAAGGTACGAGTTTGATCATTGTACCACGGTGCGAGCTTTTTCTGTCTCTCTATTTTGTGTTTAAGGGGTGCTACAACATCTAAGGTAGAGCGAAAGGTATTTTCTAAACCTTCGGTTAGTTTGTCTAGTTCTACTGGGTCTACAGGAGAGTACATTAGAGTTGATAAGTCTGGAAGCTTATCTGTAAATTGTTGGGCTGTAAAAGGCGTAATTGAACGTTTTACAGAGTAGCTAGGGGATGTACGTATATTATGACTAAGATGTAATTTAAATGAAATAAGGTAATGATCTGAAATTGCGGAGGTTTGAGAACGAATATTCGGGTTATCTATGCTCACACCCAGGGTCAAAACTAAATCCAGAGTATGATTACAGTAATGAGTAGGTCCTGTTATATTTTGAATAATACCAACTGAGTCTAAAATCGATGTGAATGCCTTTTTTAATGGATCATCCAATTTTTCGAAATGAATGTTGAAGTCTCCAACTATAATCACTTTATCATTACTTACTGCTAAGTCTGTGACAAAATCACTAAATTCTTTTAAAAATTCTACATAATAATACATATATAAAAAATAATACATAAATAAATTAAGTGAATTAGACGTAATATTTTCGCAATAACTGCATCATGTCTGGTTGTTGTTTGTTTTGGGGGGTTACTCCCTTCAGTCTCCTCTTAAGCAAGTAAACTGCATGCTCTTGTCAGGGTGCGTGAAGGAGGGACGAGGAGAGCGGATGCAAATGCGAGAGATTTTATTAAACAATAAACAAAAGACAAAAATAAACAAATAAACTGAAACTAAACTGAAAACAAGAAACACGGGACACAGAGACGCAACCATAACAGGCTAACAAAGCACAAGAACCGACACGAGGGAAAGGGAGCACGGACTATAAATAGTGTAACACACACACGGGAAACAGAAAACACCTGGGGCTAAGGGGCGGAGTAACAAATGAACACAGGTGAGAACAAGAAACACTGAGGAACACGGATCACGTGGGAGACACACTCACAGTCACAAGCAGAGACAGGCACAGAAAAGGTAAATAAACACAGAAACACGAGAACAGACAGGGACCACGTGACAGAACCCTCCCCTTAACGCGCAACTCCTGGGGCGCGAAAAAACAAACCCCCAGGAGCCGGTCAGGAGAGGGTGGAAACCAAAAAAAAAAAACAGAACAAGACTAGGACAGAGAACACGAGAGAGGAGACTGAGCAGAAAACGGGGACTGGACATTACTGGGCAAAGGGACCGGGATGAAAACAGTAAGAGGGACAGAAACAAACACGGTGACAGGGACCAGAACAGAAAAACCACCAGGGACAGAGACTGGAACATAGACAGAGACAGGAACCATGACAGGAAGAGACAGGGGCACGAAAAACATAGATGGGTACCCAGGGCTGGAAAAAGTCTGTGGGGCTAGCCTGGGTACACCACAGGGGGCAAAGTCAGGGGGCCTCAGAGCAGGCCTGGAAAGGCGGGGCCTGGGAGTGGGCGTGGCGGCGGGAGCCACGGGCACAGGAATAGGCGCAGTGACCGCTGGTCCGCCGGTGAAGTCCGGCGCGGGGAGCGCTGGTCCGCCGGTGAAGTCCGGCGCGGGGAGCGCTGGTCCGCCGGTGAAGATCGGCTCGGAGAGCGCTGGGTCGCCGGTGAAGATCGGCTCGGAGAGCGCTGGGTCGCCGGTGAAGATCGGCTCGGAGAGCGCTGGGTCGCCGGTGAAGATCGGCTCGGAGAGCGCTGGGTCGCCGGTGAAGATCGGCTCGGAGAGCGCTGGGTCGCCGGTGAAGATCGGCTCGGAGAGCGCTGGATCGCCGGTGAAGATCGGCTCGGAGAGCGCTGGGTCGCCGGTGAAGATCGGCTCGGAGAGCGCTGGGTCGCCGGTGAAGATCGGCTCGGAGAGCGCTGGGTCGCCGGTGAAGATCGGCTCAGAAGGCGCTGGGTCGCCGGTGAAGATCGGCTCAGAAGGCGCTGGGTCGCCGGTGAAGATCGGCTCAGAAGGCGCTGGGTCGCCGGTGAAGTCCGGCTCGGGACCGTTCAGGAACCAGGGCGGACAAAGGCATGCGGGAGGCAGAACTGCCCCTGGAGGCAACGGCCGACGGGCTGGTGTAGGGAGGTAATCTCCCTCCTCCTCCTCCGAGCTGGACGCAGGTGTGAGGAAGTCTACATAGTCCCAGAAATAAGACTCCTCACAACCTGCGTCCCTGCCAACACGGTGCGCCCCCCCAAAAAGTGCTCCCCCCTTGAGAGGATCCTCCTCTGGCGAGCGGGAGCGCTGAGAACGCCGCTGCCGTCTTTTCCTCCTCCGGCGCCGGCTAGCTGAGGAGTTAGGAGAAGGCTGCTCCTCCAGCACGCCGCGAGAAAGGGAGGTGCGGCGGATCGCCAATCTGGAACCCAGGTAGACGCCACTCGCTGCATCCATTGTTCGGTCGGTTCTTCTGTCAGGGTGCGTGAAGGAGGGACGAGGAGAGCGGATGCAAATGCGAGAGATTTTATTAAACAATAAAAAAAAGACAAAAATAAACAAATAAACTGAAACTAAACTGAAAACAAGAAACACGGGACACAGAGACGCAACCATAACAGGCTAACAAAGCACAAGAACCGACACGAGGGAAAGGGAGCACGGACTATAAATAGTGTAACACACACACGGGAAACAGAAAACACCTGGGGCTAAGGGGCGGAGTAACAAATGAACACAGGTGAGAACAAGAAACACTGAGGAACACGGATCACGTGGGAGACACACTCACAGTCACAAGCAGAGACAGGCACAGAAAAGGTAAATAAACACAGAAACACGAGAACAGAGAGGGACCACGTGACAGCTCTATAGGGTTGTTTAAGCTAAAAACCTTCCACTTCATGCCCCTGACAGGATCACTGTTCTACTCTTTTTTTATAGAGGGCTGGATTTACTGTAATATGCTTCAGAAATATTGCACTTCCTCTTAACTACGCATTCACATACGCATTTTGTCCTTTTTCGCTCGTTCAATCCCTTAATAGACCTCTTTATAAACAGTGTCCATTCTAAAACTGTGCTGACTAACATCCCCCAAAAACATCAAGCGATCAGGCCTATCTTAACCTGATAAGAAACTCAGCCCCTGACCTTTACTACACTTCACACAGCCTGTACCATAAACTGGAAGCGGCTGTATAAATACAGTATTACTCATACTCTGCAGTAAAAACATTTACCAGATGAGTGAGCTGACACACTTCTCCACTGAACCCAAACTCAGGCCAGGTCCACTGTTCAGGAAAAATCAGACCACTGCCGGAAATAAGGATTCGGACTGGTCCGGCTCCTGAGTTTAAAGGTGTCCTTCCTCTAAAATCCACGTTTTCTTGTTCTTTGTGAAATACAGTAGGTCTCTCTGAGTTGTTTATGATGCTGCACATGAAACTCTTCCTCAACCTCTTCCTCATTGTCTGCAGCAGCTAATAAAAAAAATATTCAGAAAAACGAGTCAATCAGGAAAAGCACCATGTCATTTGATGGCACCGCCCACCTCGGCTCGGGACCGCCCACTGGCAGAGCTGAAGCCAGGCGGCGACGCCGTCTCGTCGGATAAGAGGAGCTAAATAACAGCGCTAGGAACAGCATGCAGTTCATTCCTGTATTATTTGTGCGAATAACACATCAGTGTTTTATACTTTACCCAGTAATTCAGAGCTATGGAACAAATGGTTCGAATTTGTCTGTGTCTAGGGCTTCACCATAAGCCTAAATGAGTAACGATGCTCATTGCTATTTTGCACCCCCCAATAGTCTGTTTTTACTCCTTCATCCTGCGTAATTTAAATAGCAACAGTGCTTGTGAATATATATATATATATATATATATATATATATATATATATATATATATATATATATATATATATATATATATATATACGCTGATGGGGAGTGGTGCTCAGGTATATTTGTGGTGTATTTCTGTTGTATCTTGGTAATGGTCAACACATGACTGGTGCATCACAGACTGAATACAACCTAGACAGACGTTAACAGTCAGACGTTCATTGCTATCTTGGCAATGAATTTTCAAATGCAGGCACATCCCCAAGCCCATCTTTTACATCAACAATAAACAGAATGCACAAGCGTGAACGAGCAGGTCAGTTTCTTCTGCTGAGAAGCATTGGACACACACAGGTAGCTGTGCCAATAAAATAGCAATCTGCCAAAGTCAGAGCTCACCTGGCTCTTAAAGGTAATGATGAGCAAGTGATACACTGTTTGCTTTATTTCACGTTACGCCCAGAACACACCCATGATTTACAAAGAGAATTAATACATGCTTTTTGTGCATTTCAAGCCACGCAAGTAGTACTTTTCCCATCGTTACGATAGCAAAGACATGCTGACAGGCCCTAAATTAAGCTGCATGGTGCACAATTCACAGCTCTCACTAAACCAGAGCCCATAGAGTTAAAAAAAAACATTTTAAGTGTGTATCAGTGATTCATAATAGAAATAATTACCACCCACAGGTCAGTACAGTGTTCTTTACCCTGCATGGATCATGCCAAAAGTAATGGAACCCAATAATACCTCCTGTTTCATGACATGTGTCACTCTTTGCTCAGCCCTGACTCTTTCTCTATCGCTCCTATTTCCTCCCTTCAGCCCCGTGATGTTTGTATCCTAAGGCTTGGTTAGTGTTTTGTTTTATTATGTCATGTTTATTATCTTTTTAAGCATATGTTCTAGTTAATTGGCTGGATTATTTATTTACAGAGCTTAAAGAAAATAAGCTAAAGTCTTCTACTGATGTCAGCCCTCTGTTATAGGGATGATACGTTCTGATCTCTGCCTCTGAGGAGGGATTAATGTTTGGCTTCAGCTGTGAGAAATTTATTATAATAAGACAGTTAATAGTTATCCTGCCATTATGCAAAATGGATGGTATTTATATTATATTTAACAGGTTTTATAATATATTTTCTTACAGATAGCCTTAAAATACCTTAAGGCAAAAGTTAAGGAGTGTCTAATAAGAAAAAAATTATCTAATCAGCTTATTTTTTATTGGACAAACATGTAGTTGGATCAGCTGCCAGATACCAAGAGTTTTTACTGGACTGGTAAAATCTGATTTTAGCTATAGTGCAATAGGCGAGCTTGAATTCACTACAGAAAACTCTAAAACTCAGCTCACACTTTTAATATCTAACCAACTTTAAACAACCTGTAACTGTTTTACTTAATCGTAGCTTTTAATTCTTGTTTTAGTTCTTCTCTTAGTCTTTTCTTTTCTTTTTTTATTATTTTATTTTTACTAATTTTGTATTATTACGTTTTATGTTTTTTTTACTCAAAAATAAGAAGTGCTCACCACTTATTATCTAGTACTCACCACTTACTATCTGGTGCTCACCACTTAGTATGAGGTGCTCACCACTTATTATTATTATTATTATTATTATTATTATTATTATTTATACCATTCATTATATTATTCTTTATTTTTTAATCTTTTATCTACTTGATATCCTAATTTCTTACCAATTAAACCTTTTATTTACTGTTATTTAAAAATGTATTTTAATATAAAAGATTAAATGTAGTTTAATGCAATTTCTTATTGTCGTGCCATTTTTGTAAATGATCAGTTACACTGAAAATGTACTTCTGAGTCAAAATAAAGGTTAATTGATTGATTGACTTACTTCAGGATGAGGTACATGGTTTCAAAGCCTCTGCCATTCTGCTTCGGCATCAGCAGCCAGAGTCTGAGGAAGGGATACAGTAGGTGGTGGTTTCTCTCTTCATCCCTCCCGTACTGTGCTCTATTGTTCATCCTCCTGGTGTAAGGTGCATTACATACATGTATTAAGTTAAGCTAAACAAAGCAGAATATGTTTTATATTTTAAATTTTTCTTCAAAGACCATCAAAAATGTTATGATGAAACTGGCCCTCATCAGGACCACCCCATGAATAGAAGAGCACAAGTTCTTCAGAGTTACCAGCCTCAGAAACCACAAGTTAACAGCTCCCAGATAAGAGCACCTCACTAAATACTTCTTCACAGAGTTTTTTGGTTTGTTTAACACTTTTAAGTTACTACATGATTCATTATGTGTTCCTTCATAGTCTGGATCACTTCAGTATTCATTTACAATTTACAATTTAATTTCTGCTGTGGCAAAAAAGTAACTGAAAAAGAAAGTTGCAATCTTTTAATACTGACCACGCATCTAGTGTATATACACACAATAAGACATTAGGGAATTAGAGCCACTGCAGGATAGCTTTTCCCAGAATTAACTGATAAACTATATACAATATAATTTATCTAACAAAATTGAAGAAGACTCTCACCCTTATCTCCTGATTAATCCAGCCGGTGATCCCTGAGGTTTCTGTGTTATTATTCATCACCACTTCAACACTTTGATGTAATTGTATATTCTGTTAAACACTGAATCTATGGCCTGCATTTACTCTGCTTATGGCATCATAATTATGGCAGAAGACACAGACGAGAGACAGAGAGACACAGAAACAAAGAGAAAAAGAGAGACAGATGAGAGAGAAAGAGAGACAGAGAGACAGACACAGAGACACATAAAAAAGAGACAGACGAGAGAGAAAGAGACAAAGAGACACACTCAGACACATAAGAAGGGAGAGACAGACGAGAGAGAGAGAGAGACAGACACAAAAAGAGCGAGAGAGAGAGACACACACACAGAGACACATAAGAAGAGAGACAGACGAGAGACAGAGAGAGAGAGACACACAGACATAAAAAGAGAGAGACAGACGAGAGACACACACCCAGAGACACATAAGAAAAGAGAGACAGATGAGAGACATAGAGAGTGAGACACACAGACACATAAAAAGAGAGAGACACACACAGAGACACATAAAACAAGAGACAGACAAGAGAGACAAACAGAGACACATAGACAGATAAGAGAAAAAGAGACAGAGAGATAAAGAATGTGAGAGAGGTATAGAAAGACAGACACAGAGAAAGAGAGAGAGACAGAGAAAAAGAGAGACAGCCGAGAGAAAGGTCACTTGTGTTGTGTTAATGCTTTGGCAATACTGTTGAACATGTTCATGGCAATAAAGCTTATTACATTGAAATCGAGAGAGATAAACGGAGAGAGAGACAGAGAGAGAGAGAGAGAGAGAGCGAGAGAGAAAGAGAGAGAGAGAGAAACACAGAGAGACAGAGTGAGATTAGCACTAACAAATAACAGAAAGTACGAGTATGTGGAGTCCACAGCTTTCAGCTTTAATTTCATCACAGACTCTCAGCCAAGAGAATAAACACCTTTTACTCTAATGATCACCAGCGCCAGCTCTGATCAACAGGGCGAGCTGCCACTGCTCTGCGTGGGGAATGTGGCAGCTGGCACATGTTCCACACCAAACCACAGTTCAGGAGAAACCGCGAGCGATCAGAGAGCACTTGAAGATTACATATACTTCACTTCTAATTAAAACAGCTGACATGATAATAGATGCAGGAGTTTATACTTCTCAGATCTCAGACCATAATCACGTGACACTGTGCATGAAAAAAATGTTAAACAGATGTTAAATTCAGAATCAGAATAAATGTTCCATCTGCATCCTCTATCAGACCTCTCTCTACATGCCATAATTCACATTGTCTTACCAAAAACACTATGGTCAGTGTTTAACATAAGGATGACTCAAATGTAGATTTACTGAGATATAAAGATTATAAGATTATTCGTTTTATTCATTGATTGTAATTATGACTGAGGAGGTCGATCTCAACACTTAGTCCTGTTACCTAAATTAATTCTTAGATATTATTTGTTTTTAGATCTTTATTGTTATTATTTGTACAAAAAATTAACATTTTGGGAAGATCACTAGAATGTGCTCAGTTTCCTTGTGCTATTAGCGTAGCCGCCATTTAGCTATTTTTCATGTTTTTGCTAATTCAATGCTAAAAACGCATTCCTGTTGCTTTCAGTCCTGTTACTCAAATCATAAAACGTAACAAGAGTGAGTTCCAGTAACAGGAGTAGTTTGTTTCTCATAAATATCAATTATTTGAACATGCAGTCAACCATTTCTTTAAAATAAACACTTTTTAAAGAGAAAATTAAAGGAATTAATAAACTGGCTTTCAAACATGCTTTTTAAATGTCACATGAGCTTGTAAAATTAAGTAAAGCTGCCTGAGATTGACCAGCACATGTTTTAAATAGTTAAATACATTTGATTTTAGATAAATCAGATTAAAGAAAAATATAGAAAAGTCTCACATAATGCAATACAATCATCATATCATGATACAGTCATCAGCTTCCTTTACGTAGGTTCCTTTAGCGTTAATCAACCTCACTCACAAGATAACACCTCACAACTTATACAGATGTGGGAGTTTCCAAAGCCTCCCCTGCAGTAAAGTTTAATTAATAATTTGCAAGGCCTCCAATCTACACCAGCCAATCCAGAGTCTTCCATAGATGTGGTGTTTTGAGTACAACTTTATTATTCTGGCTGCTGGATATATTTAGCACGACACCTCATGGCAAAGAACTCTCAAGGATGTAAGAAAAATCATCAACACTCCTGTGAACCTGACTCGCTTTTTTAACATCTAAATAAATAAATAATGGATGTACTGTACAAACACATTCCCCCTCTTTTCTACTTTCCATTCCAGTTTTCCTTAGGAATCAAAGGTGAATTCCTCTGATAGTTTAAGGACATGAGTCACAGGTGTTACCCTTTTACACACAGTTCTAGAGAATTCTAAATAAAACTCTTCATTGTGGGGTTGATAAGAACAATGCAGCCCACCTCAGAGTTCTTACCAAAACTATATATGGAGTTTTATGGTTCACTGATAGATTTGGGTAGCAAATAAAATGACCATATTTGTACTGTAGGTAATGTAACTGTAAACCTGGTTCCAGTATCAGCATTATAAATAAATATAATTTTAATTTTAGGGGATTAATAAGCAATCAGGTAGATTTTAACTTCTACACTTTAAGTCTAAATGTCGACACCCCTTATAATAAATAATGAATTTCATTGTCTCTGGATTTTCATGTTTCATAAATGGCCTATATACAACCAAATAGACAAATTGGCTACATTTACCATTCTCTCATGTCAAATTCTTACAGTATTATTACTTGAAACATACATAATAAATACTATTACAAGTATTTAAGAATTCAGTTGAGTCATTTTATGACATAGTGATTTTTGTCAGATGTGAATGCTGCACAGACCGTGCGTGTAAACAGCATGGAGCAGCAGAGACAGCATTTGTTTATAGTAGTATATTATCTGACTAATCAATAATATCAGATTAAACTGCTCTATATTTTATTTTTTATGATTGAATGTGTTGACAGGTGTGTTTTGTACAGGTAACAAGTTCAGACAAGTGCATTTAACACAGGTAATGAGTGCAGAATAGGTTGGTCATGCAATAAAATGCAAATTAATTAGTTAAAAATAACATAAAAATGATTTTATGGATTTTTTTTATGATACAAATATAATAAATTCTAAATACTATTTTCCCCACTGTACATGAGTAAATGAGGGAAAAATCTTTTTAAAACTGCATTAGATATACTACAAACTGGACTATAATACAGTTTATGTTCAAATACCCTCCTGAAAAATATATATAGTTGATTGTACTTTAAACATATTGAGAGTATGCTGTAAATACACTAACATATTTATGTACTTACTAAAAATATATTAAAAGTACATTAAATATTATGCTTTCATCAAATATTTGAAAGTAAACTTTGATTACAATTTTTTAGAACTGAAGAATTTAAGAGCTCTAAAGTAAGGCTGGAGATGACACTCTTAGAATCCCAGGATCCATGTGTAGCCCAAACAGCGCCGACCCTCGTGACCGGAAAGAAGTGGTCCGCAAGTTTAGCTATACAGCAAGCAAAGGCAGACCTAAGGCATCGTGACATCGTAGGACATGTGCAACAGGGGAGAGGAGGTTTTGGCCTGGGAAAGAGTAATCCATCTTGGTACAAGGCAGCTCCATCTCAGCGCAGAGGTCTAGTTGTGGAGGAGGTGCGCCGGCAGGAGCAGGCAGCAAGGTGCGCAAAGGCTGTCTCCCAAGCGCAGCAGGGTCAGTGGATGAGATGGGAAGGGGTGGAGAGAAGAAGATTCTCTTGGAAGGAGTTGTGGAGCATGGAAGCATTTCACATCAGCTTCATCTTGCGAGCAACATATGATGTCCTACCATCTCCCAGTAATCTGAAGCAATGGTATGGGGAAGACTCAACGTGCCCACTCTGTCCATCTCCAGCAAACCTTAAGCACATCCTGGTTGGCTGCAAGGCAAGCCTGACACAAGGCCGGTACACTTGGCGGCACAACCAAGTTCTGAAATGTCTTGCAGCTACGCTAGACGCTAGACGAACAGCCGTCAATGCCCTACCTGCACCATCCCATTGTGTAACTGCAAAAGACTTCATCCGTGAAGGTGCTAAGCCAAACAAGACCAAGGCCAGTATAGCATCTGACTTTGGTCAGTTGGGAGGAGCATGAGATTGGATGCTAGCGGCGGACCTAAACCAAAGGCTATGCTTTCCCAGTGGAGATTGCCAGTACGAGTCTCAGACCAGACCTCATGCTCTGGTCCACATCACTGCATAAGGTTAACATTATTGAGCTTACTGTGCCCTGGGAGGATTCTGTTGAGGAGGCCTACGAAAGAAAGAGCCTTAAGTACGCTGAACTGGCAGCTGATTCTGAGCAACATGGCTGGAAAGCCAAGGTTTGTCCAGTGGAAGTTGGCTGCAGAGGCTTCGTGGGAAAAACGACTACCAGGCTTCTTGGGGAACTGGGAATTCGAGGCCATACTCAGCGCCAAACCATCAGAGCCCTCTCGAGCACAGCGGAGCAGGCAAGCCGGTGGCTCTGGTTAAAGAGGAAAGATGCCACCTGGGCCCCAAAATAGCACCTGTGATGCAGGAGGGCTAAGAGCTGAGGGGGGCACATCTGGTACGCCAGGTGTCGCCGATGAGCTCTCTGGAGGTGTAGTGGGCTTGTCATCGAAACACCAGTGAAGGAGGGTGCCCACCTGATGACTCCAATGAAGCTCCAAACCCTATTGTCACACAGACAGCACCTTATTTCCTATCCTCCTACAGGTTACTGCATCAAACCACCTCAAATCTCAGGGGTGCAATCAATAAGGGATTGTGCAATCTAGTCCTATGTTAGAACTTTTAAAAGTTCAATACAGTGTATTTAAAAAAAAATGAAGTACACTTTTAGTTTAATGTAATCCAAAATACATCTAAAATACTTATTTTCAAATATACTTTTGTACATTTTTTGCAATGTTACAGTAGTTCACTTAAAGTACAATGCATTATGTAACTTTTTATAAAGTAAACTAAATTACTACTACTAATAAAAAAAAGTAAACAAAAAAAAGTAAATTTGTAACACAATAAAAATTGTAGCACAGTATATTAAAATATATTTTTATACCCAATGAAGTATACTAGAAGTGCGCTACTTACAAAAAGACAGGAACAAGAAACATTTGTTCTCTAATATAAATAGATCACATAAATTTAACATCAGTTCTAAGTACATTTCTAATATACCTGGTGTATAATAAATAGTGATACAGTTGTAGTACTTATTAAATGTATTATAATTTTACTGTACGCGTTTTTTCAATATGTGGTTACATACATGAAGTAGTTTAAATATTTAAATGCTACTTAAGTATATTTAAATAGTTCCATTTTAGTACACTTAGCACAATTTAAGCAGGACTTTTGTACTATTTTTATATAATTAAAGTATAATAAGTACACAAAAAGTTGTTCCAGCATTTTAGCTCTCTTTAAATATACTGATTAATAATGTGGCTACAAGAACACTTTAGTGCACTATAGCATAATAATGCTTAGTATACTTCAATCTACAGCTCTAAAATAGATAATTGCTCATCCTGGTTGCCAGGTTGTACGTTAAAAATGACATAAATGCAGAGTCTGATCAATAAAACTAAAGAAATCAGCTCGGCCTCTCAGAATATTAAAAGCACAGTATTTAAGGCACCTGAGCAGCGCCAAAACCCATTCACAGTAATCAGGACTTGTGTGGGGGGTTTAATGTGATTTAGATCTGTTCTAGGTTTCTTTTATTAAAGCTATGCTCTGCATCAGTCGTTAAAGGCGTGAAATTAGTCACTGGGTGAAGTTTTTTGATACGACTGTATAAAAGCAGGGCAAAATTAATGCAGGTCATTCATTATTAAACCTGCAGATGAGCCGCATTTGTTGATTCTCCATTTTGACCAGCAAACCATTCATTAAGGTTTTGTGAGTCGAGTTTAAATGGGAATGAGAAAAACACTGTCCTGGTTTTTATAGATGCTTTTTTAAAGAATTAGCGAAGGTCTATTTCATGACTTATAAGACTTATAGTGAGTGGCTCTAAAGATTCTAGAGATAAATCTAAATAAAAAACTTTGGTAACTATTTATTTTAAGTTGTTCTTTGTAACAATATGTAACAATATACAAAAAATAATAAAAAGACAGACAGACGGATAGGGTTTGTAGCCTGAGGGCAACTCTAAGGGTTAAGAATTAGCGAAGGCGGTTTTGGGTACGACACGTGCTGCAGGTTCTTATTTGATGTGTTCAGAGTGTGACAAGTGTCTTAGTGTCGATGTTTTTAAGACGGGTGTCTGTATTATCTGGCTTTTGTTTCTGGTGGAAAGCGCGGTCTGTCGTCCACCGTTAATGACGGTGCTTTGATTATTTATAACTGCGGTTATCAGGCTCTGCTCGGCTCTGAAATGAGGCGGTGTGGTGACAGCTCTGTCCTGTGGTGAGAGCGTGGTGTGAAAAACAGAGGGTAGACAGCGTGTTCTAAAGGCAGAAAATAAGAAGTGATTTACTCTAATGGAGAAATCATTAAGCAGCCGGAGGAGCTCTCGGCTTTTACCGTGAGAAAATGACTCTGAGAGTGGCTGTAATCTTTTGGAGAGTGCTGCTGTGGTGTCTCATTCAGGTCCACTCTGGCTGTTTGTTTAATATTGGTGTGTGTGTGTGTGTGTCTTGGCATACGTCATGCCACTTGTTTGGCGTACGTGTTTGTGCCAGCGTGACGCTGTTGTTGGAGTATGTGTTTATGAGCGTGTTGCCGCTCTCTGACGTATTTCTCTGCATAGTTTCCACCTCTGTGTACATACTGTACAACTCTAAGCACTTTATATCTCTTTTAATTTACATTTACATTTACATTCATAGCATTTTGCAGATGCTCTTATTTCCAGAGCGATTTACAAAAGTGTTCCGAGTCATTCACTCAAAACAAGCAAAGCTAGTATCAATAGAAACTGAATTCAGTATATTTTAAACTCTCATTAATGCTAGTGATGCACAAAACCTTTGTAGACTTGTACAGTGTTACTAAATCATACATGTGGAGAAAATGACAGCAAGACATGGTGTAAGTGCAATAAAACCTTTTTTTCATCGAGTGCTCACGAAAGTGATTGAAGTACAAATACCAACAAACCAAAGCATACCCACTGTCGCACCTTTGTAGAGGGATGACCGATAACAGAGGGTATCGGTCACTGGGGGTTCTGTATTCTGTATTTTCTATGTGTAATGTTTTGCCTGATTCTTTGTCCTGTAATCATGTTTCTGTAAAGCTGCTTTGTGCCAACACCTGTTGTAAAAAGCGCTATACAAATAAATTTGATTTGATTTGATTTGATCAAAAAGATAAGATAAAAAAATTAAAAAAAGAACAAGAAAAGAAAAGACAACCTGAACAGAGAAAAAGAGATGGTAAAAGAAAGTCAAAAACAAGATTTTAAAAAAGGATGTTCTCAAAACAAAGCAAAAGGTCTTAAAAGAGAAGTTGTGTTTGACTTTTCTGAATTTTTCCTTTAATTTCATTCAGATTTCATTTTCCAGCACACTGCCCAGTCCTTAGCAGGGGATGCCTTGATTTTACACATCCATTACACACTGAATACATTCATTATTTTTATTATTTCAAGGTACATAAAACATAATAATCAGGGTTTGCTTTACGTAGCCTGGATGCCACAGCTCTGCCAGTGTTCGTACAGATTTAACGTTATTTAATGTACCTAACGTGGGAAAGTAACACAGCATGTGGTTGCGAGCTGTTTGTTTGAGGAGAATTTTAAAGCTATTTTTCTTGGCCCTGCAGGCGCAGTGCGAGCCAGCTCCTGATGTTTTGCTGTTATAACCTCGGGGCAGGGGAACGATCTTTACAGGGTGGCCTGAGGAAGTCCCTCAGAGTCCAGAGCCGACAGCAGACTGTGTGGTGCCTCGCTGTATGTCATCCTGATCTGTACCCTGGAGGAATGGAGACTGATGTGCCCTCAGTCCTTCTGCTTTACCTGAGGGTGGTTTTTTTCGTGGCTTGTAAAAGTATTCATACCCCTTGAACTTTTCCACATTTTGTCACCTTACAACCACAAACTTAAATGTATTTTATTGAGATTTTAAGTCATAGTTAATTGAAAAGTGTGAGCAATACTATAGCGATACTTAGCAGAGCCAACATTCGCTGCAATTACAACTGTAGGTGATTTGGGATTTGTCTCCACCAGTTTAGGGTCATTGTCTTGCTGGAAGGTGAATCTCCTTCTCAGTCTCAAGTCTTTTGTTGTCTTCAGTAGGTTTTCTGTCAGGATTGCCCTGTTTTTTATCTCCATCCATTTTTCCATCAACTCTGACCAGCTTCCTAAATCTGTCCCTGCTGAAGAAAAGCATCTCTACAGCATGATGCTGCCACCACCATGTTTCACAGTGGGGATGGTGTGTTCAGGGTGACCCATATACAGAGGTGGAAAGTAATGAATTACATTTACTCAAGTTACTGTAATTGAGTAGATTTTATGAGTAATTTGTAATTTTTAAAGTTGTTTTTGAAATAGGTAATTTTACTTTTACTCAAGTACATTTTGACACAAGTAATTTTCTTTACTACATTGGAAAACTCCCCGTTACTGGAAGCAAGTTAAAAAAGAATAATGAACTGTAAAACTATAAAATTACAGTTTATAGTCACCTATATTACCATAACTTTTTAATAGTAAAGAAAAAAAATGGATCATAGAAACCTATACCACTTGTTTTATAGGGTGGTCTGAAGAAATACTGCCTGACAGGTCCAAATTATTATGTGGAATAATAGTTCATTAAAAATTAATAATTTAATTTAACTAATTTTTTGTTTTTACTTTTTTACATCAAATAATTAACAGTAACTATGTAACTTTTCCTCAAAGTACATTTTAAATTGAGTACTTTTTTACTTTTACTCGAGTAGATTTTTAGATGGGTACTTTTACTTTTACTTGAGTAGAATTTTAGCAAAGTAAAGGTACTTTTACTTAATTACAATTTTTCAGTATTTTTTCCACCTCTGCCCATATAGCGCTCTACATTTAGGCTAGAAAGTTCAACATAGGTCTCATCTGACCACAGCATGTGGAATAGTTCAAGGGGAATGAATACTTTTGAATACAAGCCACCATAGCCCAACTTAACTATAGCCACAGTGAATGAAAGCCATTATACTTTACACTGTTTAAATGTTGTTACATACCTGCACCATTCATTGCATAGTTTGCATAATTTGGAACATCAGGAATTGCAATCCATCCATATGCTTACAGTGAATCAGCTGAAAAAGTTTGGTGTCAGGAATCATTTGCATCTATGAGCTCTTTGGATGCTCCTCCCTTACTTGGATGTCCCGCCCACTAGATCTGTTGAAGAAATGTCATCATTTTAATCTGCTGGTTGGAGAGCTGTGAACAGTACACAGCAGTTTAGCCAGCAGACCTCTTTTAAGGGAGTTTTTCAGTTTTTAGGCTGAAATTCTCTAAACTCATTCTATTGACTTGTCCTGGCTGGTAAGTTCATTTAACTTGATAATATAGCTCTCCTGACTTAAAAAACTAATCTCTTGTTAGAGTGTATGAATGGAAAGAGGTTCAAATTCTCAAAACTGGAAGCTATGCTGCATCTGTTTGTTCTGTCCTGGCACCCAGACAGCAAACATTTCTGGGATGTATAAACAGATGGGTCCTTCTGTTATCTCTCAATTCTCAATACAAAGCGATTCAGGTCTGGACTGGCTTAGAATAGACTTGGCAATACAAACTCCTGAGGAAATAAGGATGTTGTATGAACAGTGGCATGGTGTGAAATGCATTCTGGGACATTGGCTGTCCCAATTCAACACAAGCCTCCTCACTGATGCTCCGTTGATAAAGCGGGAGGAGCTAGAACACAATGTACTCGGAATGAAATTGGGTAGATGGAGATTTTGAATATAACAGTACTCGGGCTGATGACGTTTTTCAGACTGATAATCAGCTGTGGTATCTTAGTTTAAGAATAGATGAGGACATAAATACATGCCTAGTCTGGGTTGGCTCAGTTCAGCTCCAGCTCCAGCTTCAACTTGACTCCACCCACATTTTTTAGGTGGGTTCCCATTTTTTTTCTGGTTGTTTGCTGTCGTTCTGTTTGGGCCAAGTTTTGACTGTGAATTTGCCAAAGTTTTGGGCCGTACAAGGTATAATTTTCTTGCTGTTATGATAGCAAAGACTAAGAGACATGTCCTGAACCAAGCTCATCATGCATGATTGAAAGTTTGCCTATAGATGGCTAAAACACCACTTCAGTTTCTGAATCAGTTTTTCTGATTTTGCTATTTATAGGTTTATGTTTGAGTAAAATGAAGATTATTGTTTTATTCTATAAACTACAGACAACATTTCTCCCAAATTCCAAATAAAAATATTGTCATTTAGGGCATTTATTTGCAGAAAATGAGAAACGTCTGAAATAACAAAAAAAAAGATGCAGAGCTTTCAGACCTCAAATAATGCAAATAAAACAAACAAGTTCATATTCATAAAGATTTATGAGTTCAGAAATCAATATTTGGTGAAATAGCCCTGTTTTGTTAATCACAGTTTTCATGTATCTTGGCACCATGTCCTCTTCTCTCCACCAGTCTTACACACTGCTTTTGGATAACTTTATGCTGCTTTACTCCTGGTGTAGAAATTCAAGCAGTTCAGTTTGGTGGTTTGATGGCTTGTGATCATCCATCTTCCTCTTGATTATATTCCAGAGGTTTTCAATTTAGTAAAATAAAAAACTGTCACTGTATAGGTACATTGAGATGTATACACTATATACAACAAACAAACAAACTTGCCAATAGGGTAAGCACATTTTTTCTTTGTAAGATTTCTTAAAATAAGCAATCGCAAGGTCCCAAAATGAGTAAAGCAAGACTTAAATTAAGCAACACATCAGAGATTCATTGCTATCTTGTAACAAACACACATGGACACGCAGCAGTGCACAAACCCAACTTTTACATCAACAATAAACAGATTAAAAGAGCGTGAATGAGCAGGTCAGTCTCCTCTGCTGAGAAGTGTTAGACACGTCCAATGGGTAGCTGTGCCATTAAAATAGCAATCCGCCATAGTACATGCCTTTTGCGTGTTTCGAGCCATGCAAGGTATACTTTTCCCGTTGTTATAATAGCAAAGACAAGAAACAGACACACCCAAAATAAAGCTCATCGTGCATGATTAATGGCTTGCCTATATACTAAAAAATTGGGTCCATAGAGTTTTACTCCATTTTATTCCAACAACTCCCTCTTGGTAGATAGTTTATTTTTTATTTTATTTTATTTTTTTTATATATATATTTTTTTTTTTGGGGGGGGGGGGTATAAGTGTATTCTGCAAAATATAAAAGCAAAAAAATAAAATAAAGTAAATGAATAAACGAGTCTAAAAGGGTAAAAATTGAGGTGAGGATGTGAGAACATTGAGTACGTGAGGGATGGACTGTGCTGGAGGCAACATGAGTCATGCAAGGTAGCCGTGCAAGGTATACTTTTCCTGCTGTTACGATAGCAAAGGCAAAGAGACATGCCCTAAACCAAGCTCATCATGCATCATTGCCTATAGATGGTTAAATACCACTTAAGTTTCTGGATCAGTTTCTCTGATTTTGCTATTTATAGGTTTATGTTTGAGTAAAATGAGTAAAATGTTGTTTTATTCTATAAACTACAGACAACATTTCTCCAAAATTCCAAATTAAATATCGTCATTTAGAGCATTTATTTGCAGAAAATAATAAATGGCTGAAATAATGAAAAAAAAAAAAATGAATAAACGAGTTTAAAAGGGTAAAAATTAAAGGACATGAGGACAAGAGGATGTAAGAACTTAAGGACGGGAGGGATGGACTGTGCTGGAGGCGACATGGGAAATGGGAGTCATGCGAAATCAATAGCAACACATTAACAGTTTGAACATCATGCTAATGGTGGAGAAGGAGCGTTCTCTCCTTAACCTCAATTATTTACGCTTTATTTAATATGACACACACTGCACACACATTTCAGTACTTTCACAGCGAGCCGGTCAGCGCTGAAGCTTGGCTCGAGGTGAGGAGCACCGCAGGTGTTATTTATAACCACGTGCCGTCCGGAGCATCACTGTAGTTGTAGTGATTATTATAATTATTATTATTATTATTAGGCTAATTATCAGATCAGAGTTTCAGTACCGAGCACAGGTCCGCTATAACTGATCTAATAATAAGCACTGTAATAATCTGTCCGTCCGAACCCGCTCCGGTCTCCGGGGTGTGTTTAACACTGAGGCGTTTATGTGGTGGTAAGTGGAGGATAAGGAGCTCTTGAGTGTGTTGGGTTTAATGATGGTCATTAGGGCAGGGCAGCTACACGCCATGCTGTTTCCCTCCATTCATTCTCAGTCCTCAGGGCTGAGCTGTATTTACTTAACAGCTGGGCACAGAGCACGAGCTAATGGCTCACACACACACACTAACACCCATATATATACACACACACACAACCTTCACAGTCATGAAGCTCATGTTACGTGATTACTATCACTTCACAGCTAAAACAGCATCAGCCTTTACTCTTAGCCATGAGTAGAATTTGAAATTTTGGAACTGTTGATCTAAAAAAAAAGTTGAGAAAACTCAATATGTCAAGGCAACTTACTGCTCTAGAATCTTTTAAGCTTTGAAGAAAAATCTACCAGTCTTTAGGTAACCTAATTCAATCTTAATATCTTTAAAAACTTCAAAAATTAAAGTAGCACTAGGTAGGATTTTCTTGTTTTTTTATCTTTTTAAAGAAGTAAAATTACAGCTTGAAACTCACTGCAGCGCTGCATTGAGGTGTAATAGGAGGAATAGCGGTGCTCTCGTCTCTGTGCCGGAGCTCCTCTGAGCTCAAACCAGACTCTGTATGTTTTCCGAGGCGGCCGCGACCAACGCTCGCGAGAACTGCGACCTGCTTTCCGACCTTTAGTTCTAACAGTTCTACAAGGACTACTGGTTCATTCTTTACAAACTAACATACAGACACTCTGGCAGAAGCTGGAAAGAGACCGAATATGTCTGTGAAAGCCAGAAAACAAGAAAGAGAAACTAATCCGCCTGAAACATTTATTACACTCTACAACTGTAGGGGGAGCCCACGAGCACAAAATCTCAATCCTACCCAGTGGAGCTTTAAATATGACCAATTCACTTTATGTTTTTAATTGGCCTATTTTAAGTTCTAAGTTCTACGAAATGTGTATTGTGCGTTTTGCTGACAATCCTTTAGAATCAATAAAAAAACAAACACATTTTTTACACGTTTTTCGCACTATAGTGCAGATTAGTTGGCTTGGTCTCAACTAGGGTTCAATTCACTACAATTTGTAAATCTTGCCAACACAGATTATTTAATTGTATTTAACTTTTTCAACAAGAATCTTAAAACCTATTAAAAGTGTGACTAAAGTATAGATTTAACATCACATTCATTGTAAGGAATGACGTACATAAACTGGGAAAAACGCAAGCAAAAAGCAAGATATATCTCATTGCTGCAATCATCAGCTGTTAAACTTATTTCACCTGTACTAAACTAAAGTAAACTTTTAAAAGTATAATTTTAATAGTTTTGCTAGCAAATTTCACTGAATAACAAGTTTTATTGCAGAAATAGAGGCTTCAAGGGAACTTTTCATAAAATATAGTTTTATCGTAAAGAGCACTGTTTTAAACAATTAAAAAAAAGGCTATATTTTTATTAAGTACATCATCAGTACAAAACTAGCACAGACAAATAAAGCATACTGAAATACTGATTAAATAGTTGAAAATTTAAGTATAAAGAGAAACAGTACACTTTAACTACTCCGCATATAGTCCAAGAACATAATTATATATTATAATTTTTAACATATTCATTTTTCACAGTTTGGATGGATATATGAATACAGTTGAAAATATTGTGTATACAAATATTTTATATTTGAGTATCTGTGGACCCGACTTGCTTTAAAACCTAAATTAATAAATTTTGGATATATTGTACAAACACATTCCTCCTCTTTTCCATTTTCCTTTTCAATGTTCTCAGTTTTCCTTAGAAATCAAAGGTGAATTCCTCTGATAGTTTAAGGACATGAGTCACAGGTCTTACCTCTTACACACAGTTCTAGAGAATTCTAAAACTCTTCATTATGGGGTTGATAAAGAGCAATGCAGCCCACCTGCAGTTCTTACCAAAACTATATATGGAGTTTCATAGTTCAATGATCAATTTTTGGGTAGCAAATAAAATGACCATGTTTGTACTGTAGATAAAGTAACTGTATGGTTCCAGTATCACCAGAATGAATGAATCTCAGGATTGCAGCAGGGAGGATGTGAGGTGGATGTAAATGCAGGGTAATTTATTTACAAGTAAAAAAACAAAAACAAAACAAGATAAATGAACAGACAGGACTACTAGAATTAACACTGAATAAACAAAAACAGAAAACAAGGAAACAGCATCCTGATTGACAATGAACACGCACAATGAACACTGAAACACAGGGGGTTAAAATACACACAGGGGGAATGGGAAACAGATGGGATCACTAATTAGGGGGCGGAGCTACTAAAGACATGGGTGGAGACAAGGGCCTTTTTCTCAATCTGCATTCTTGTCTGTACTTGTGTTCTTGTGGATTCATCATCAGTAGCAGCCCAAGTACTGTTTTATTTAGAAGATCGCAGTTAGTCAAGTACACTACAAATACCCGGATGTGTTCTTGCTCCTCCCACTTTATCGAGGATGCCTGGAAAGAGACTTGTGTGGACTTCTTACAGCCAGATAACCCAGAATGCATCTCGCAGCAGTATCAGCGTAATGCAGGAGGAGAAGGTTCATAACTGTAAGTATCTGTATTTTTTTTTAAATAGTAGTGATGGCAAAAGTGGGGCTTTTGGGAGATCGATTCAAATTAACCAATTGATTTGTAAAATGATTCGATCTTGTAAAGCGTTCTAATCCTCACACGCCACAGTGACATCTAGTGGCAATCAGGGCCTAAATCCACAACTTTTTCTTTCTACAGAAACAGAAGTGATGTGTTTTTTTATGAAAAATTAAAGAAATATTCCCCCATAGCATGTGTGTCCCTAAATAATTTTTAGTCATGAAAACATATCATTTTGCAGAGAACGGGGTTGTTTTAATGATGTCATTGAGATGTATTTTTTATTATGATACACAGTCAGTGGGTTGATATAGGGGACATTCCAGGATTTTGGTGCATTTCCTGTCCCACCACTTAAATTTCAAATGTACAAATCCAAAATATCTAAATGACAATTTTTTTGTGAAAAATGTACGTGTTATAAGACAAACTGTAAAATTTGGTGGAAAAATAAGCTTCTTAGATATTATTCAAAAGACCGAATACCTTTGGACCACCTCAAAAAATGGCCGTTTTCTCTTGTCCCACACATTGGGTGACCAACTCCTTTGGCAAATTTAACAATTAAAATAAGCTCTAAATAAATGACTTCCTCTTGTATATTGTTGATCTGCATCTCCTTTACTTATAGAAACAACTTCTTTGGTCTACATTGTTTTGCATGTTACAGTTTTTATGCTACTAAATTGTGTCCCACAACATGCGCTCAACCCTGTTACCATAAGGAATTTTACCTGGCAGAGAAAGAGTTAAAATATTTGTCTACTGGCACAAAGGAAGTGACATCACAAGGACATTTTCTGCCCACATGGCAAGACCAAGAGTAAGTGCTCTAACAATTTTCAAGTTTTTTTTGTGTGTCACTCAGTGAACGCAACCCTGTTACTCATATTGTAAGACTAATAATGAGTAGAGTCAAATTTACTTTATATACTTATATAACTATGTTGGTCCTTGATCTTGTATACATATCTAAATTTTACAGTTAGCATCTGTTCCTGGGGTAAACCACAACTTAGCCTAGATTTGCAACCCTGTTACTCGCAACCCTGTCACTGTAAGTTACCAAATATATTGCATAATCTAATTAATAAAACGGCTTTGGTATCTGAGCTTGACGAATCAAACTTTTTGATAGTCTATTACCTGTATTTAATAAATATATGACTAAAAATAATCAAATTGAAGATCAAATTTTCGGAAGTGACCACCCCTGAAATGTACCAAAATCCTGGAATGTCCCATAGCTGACATTATTCATTTTACAAGGTAGGGAAATGCTTGTGTAATACTTTATTAATTAAACATTACAAGTAATCAGTTGTTTTTATTAAGAAACAGGATCTGTTCCACAGTGCTTTGATTGCTGGGTTACTGGAATTGAGAGATATTTTTTTGTTAATTGAAACAAATGAGGAAATACGGCAGAGTGTCTGAGCCAGTAATCCATACAGTCTTCTCCTCTGGGCAGATATGAGACCAAATATTCTGATCTCAGACCAGCTGCTTGAACTTAAGCGCGGACTAAAACGTGCAAAAAGATTAGAAACTTATCGAAACTGCGTGACGTAATGAAAACCTTTTTTCGAACAGTCACATGGCTTTTCCCTTTTGATACAGACTTTTTTAAGCAGTGTTTCGGAACAACTCAGTCGATTCAGTTCGATTCCACGTTTCGAGTTTGACATCACTATAAAACAGTACTACTGTGTGCTAAAACAATGTTTTAAGTTATTTTTAGGCGAGAATGTGGAGGGTTCAGACTTCAGATATGTGGTT
This sequence comes from Astyanax mexicanus, assembly GCF_023375975.1. NCBI lineage: Eukaryota > Metazoa > Chordata > Actinopteri > Characiformes > Acestrorhamphidae > Astyanax > Astyanax mexicanus. The sequence continues at coordinate 50,374,355 of NC_064417.1, forward strand.
TATTTGTTAAGAAAGCGGCTCGGTGAAAATGTGCTCCTTTGTTTTGGGAACAACATTTTCCGCTCCTCTAAGAGGGTGACATCATCAAGTACACAGCTGTTCCAATTACAGAATAAAAGTCCCGCGTCCTCCCGTCCTCAGGAGTATGCACTCGCGAGTTGAACTTGCCAAGTACGGGAGTCCAGACTTGTGTACTTGTGCATTGAGAAACGGCTAAGGATATATATATATATATATAAATAAGGGTGTGTTTTAAATGCATGCTTAGTGTAGTCATAAACTTCCATTAGTTCCAATATTGTAGTATAAGTCATATTTATAAATATATAAGCAAAAGACTACATTACATTACGAAAGGAAAAAAAAAAACCATAAATCTATGCTATACTACTAAAAAATTAGTTATTTTAGTTATTCTACATATTTTAAAATATATGAATTTGTCACAGGGAAGTAAATGCAAGTGCAAATGTAAAGTTTCATTTGAAGGTTTGGACACACCTTCCATTCAATGTTTGTCTTAATTTCTTTATTTAATTTATTTTCCACAATGTAGATTAATAATAAAGACATGAAAATGATTAAGGTACACTTATAAAATTACGTAGTAAACAGTAAAAAAGTGTTTTTCCTCCACATTACTCTCCAGAAGTGCTGTGTATTGGGAAATAAACCAGATCTAAGCTTTACAATATTTTTAGGTATTTTTATTTAATGACAAGAAATGTCCAAAAATATATCATTTGAAGACGGTTATACACCACAGAACCCCCAGTGAGTAAGCCAAAGGCGACAGTGGCAAGGAAAAACTCCCTCCTGGAGGAAGAAACCTTGAGAGGAACCGCACTCACAGGGGGGACCCATCCTCCTCTGGTCAAAAACTTGTGACGTACATGGGCGTTCATTTCTAAGCTTTTCCAAGCCAACTTAATGACTAAAAAAATGTATAAATCCAGTTGGCTATCATCACCCGGAGCTGCTCTGGACGACTACAACGGGTGATACATTTTTCTTGTCTCCTTTGGGATCGTAATGTCCGCAGACTGTGCTGCATATGTCTACAGTGGTAGAACCGTTTTTATCTTCTTCGGGATCTGTGGGAGGAACAAAATGATGACAAAGATTAACCAACTAAAATGTTTCGGACAAATATCCCAGGCAAAATGATCATGCCCTCATGCACACAGAGTGATCTGTTTTAAGTGTTTATTTATTTTAATGTTGATGATTATGGCTTAGACAATAAAACAGACAATAAAAACCCAAAAATCAGTGCAATAAAATCAGTGCAATATTATACAATATTATATTAAACCAGTCTGTACTTTTGGCAGTGTGCCAAGTCCTGCTGAAAAATGAAATCCGCATCTCCATCCCCAAAGTCGTCAGTAGAGGCAAGCATGAAGTGCTGTAAGATTTTGTGGTAAAACAAAACTGCACTGATTTTAAATCAAATCAACTTTATTTATAGAGCACTTTAAAAACAACAACAGCTGCAACAAAGTGCTGTACATAGCAAATAAGAGGATAAAAACAAAATACTAGAAACAGTAAGACCAATTAAAATATAGGTGTCATTAAAAAAATAGTTTTAGATAAATCTATGAACTAAGTAAAATAAAAATATTAACAAAATTGGGTTAAAAGCCAAGGAATAAATATGAGTCTTTAGCCTGGTTTTAAACATGGACAGGGACGGGGCTTGTCTGACATATAGTGGTAGGCCATTCCACAGTTTAGGAGCCGCAGCTGAAAAAGCTCTATCTCCTCTAAGCTTGCGCTTTGATCTCCGCACCTCCAGGAGCAGCTGATCAGTTGACCTAAGGCACCGAGTGGGGGCGCGGGGGCAGAGCAGCTCAGTGAGGTAAGGCGGAGCAAGTCAATTTAAAGATTTAAAAACCAATAAAATAATCTTAAATTAACTCTAAAATACACAGGCAGCCAGTGGAGGGAGGCCAGAATGGGAGAAATGTGCTCTCTCTTGCGTGAACCTGGGCTTTTTTTTATCTTGATAAAACACAGTCGACACCAGCAGATGACATGTCTCTCCAAACCATCACTGATCATCAGTAAATTTAACATTTCATTTGTAAATCAAGGGAGCAGAGTGGAGAGACCAGAGACTGTAAAAAAAGATGGACGCCGTGTCTCCGTTCCCATTCATTCAATGAATATGAAGCCAAAATCTTCCGCCATGTTGGCGATTCTGACACCCGATTCTGCGCAGTAGAGACCAGAGGAGGGAGAAAGACTGTGGAGAGACAGCCTATTCATTTAAATAACCCCGCCCCTGAGGGCTGCCTCGCGGTCACAAACTGCAGAGTGGGGCGGAGCGGAGCTGACGGTCTGTTATTGGTCCCGCCCATAACCAGCCCTTTTACAATAACCACACCTTTTTTGAATAGAGCTGAATAAAGTTTTAAAAACCGGATTCTGTGGGGATATACAAATTTAACAATATAAGCAGAGGTTACACTAGCTGTTGCATTTAAATAAAGGAGGTAGAATTACAGTATATTGGAAAAAAACTTGATTAAAAGTTGTCTGTTTTGCCATTGAAACCTATGGGGATGGGTGGAGTTACAAGGCTTTCTGAAACCGAACAGCAGGGGGCACCCGACCTGTGGTGGCTTCACTTTTGAGAGACGATGCTCTGTCCAGCTATATACAGTCTATGGGAGACACACAGTCCAAGCTGCTCGAGCTCTAGTGTGACGTTTCCACCAATCAGTGATGGTTTGGAGAGACATGTCATCTGCTGGTGTTGATCCACTGTGTGGATTTTGTTTTCCAGCAGGACTTGGTACACTGCCAAAAGTACCAATTGGTCTGAGACAGTGACTTTTTTTATTTTTTAATTGGCTGTAGGCCATAATCAACAATAAAAGAAATAACACTTAAAATGAATCACTCTGTGTGTAAAACCTCTATATAATATATGAGTTTCATATTTTGACCTTTTCAATGATAATACTTTTTTTAGATTAACTAGTATGTGTTGTAGTATGTGTCTTATTATTACTGGCCATCTTAAACTCATATGAGACACATCTAGGGCATACATATATGGGGCCAACCTGAAATATATGGATAAAACCTTCTGGATTTTACTTTGGCCACCCATAAGGGGTCACATGAGCATGTTATCTGGGATTAAAAATTATATTTTAATGATTTTATGGTATAAACTCTTGAAATGTCACTTTACTCAACAACCCGACTCACGTACCTTAAATTTGGGGAACCGCTGCCTCTTGGTTTTCTGGCTTTCAATGGGTTTCATCTCCAGCCCAGACTGATCCGAGACGTCTGAAGATGTCTCCGGTGTAGAGGAGGAGGAGTGTGCCGTAGATTTGATCTTAAATATCTTCCTCATCCGCTCATGAAGAGTCCGAGAAGCTCTGAGGATCGGTGCCGCAACTCGTTTAGCCGCTGAACGAATTGGGCTGAACTTAAGGCAGCCATGCTCCTCCTCCTCCTCTGCAACCTCTTCTTCCTCTGGTGCAGAGATAATCTCTTCACCATCACTTGAGGAACTATCGCTGCTAATCGTTCCTCCATCCTGATCATCTTCATCATCTTCTTCGTCATCCTCTTCATCATCATCAGCCTCATCCTCTCTGGTGAGAGAAGCAAAGTGGAAATGTTTGTATCATTAGCGAACTGATTGATGATACTAATACTAAGCTCTTCTCTTTAAATTATATATTTACCTTATTTATCAGTTTGTACCCTAGTGAAAAAAGGTAGATTAAAGTATACTAAGCATTATTATGCTATAGTGCATTTAACTATATTATAGTGTTCTTGTAGCCACATTACTAATCAGTATATTTAAAGAAAGAGTGCTAACATGGAACAATTTGTTTTGTACTTATTAAACTTTAATTGTATAAAAATAGTATAAAAGTCTTACTTAAATTGTGCTGAGTGTACTTAACTGTACCATAAATGGAACTATTTTAAATATACCTAATTAACATTTAAACATTTATACTACTTCATGTATGTTTTATACATACATATTTTAAATATGCTCACAGTAAAATTATAATACATTTAACGAGTATTTCAATTGTATCACTATTTTTATTATTATACACCAGGTACATTAGAAATGTACTAAGAACTGATGTTAAATATATGTGCTCTATTTACATTAGAGTACAAATATACATGCTTCTTGTTCCTGTCTTTTGCAAGTAGCACATTTCTAGTAGTACACTTCATTGGGTATAAAAATATATTTTAATATAATCTACTGCAATTTTTAGCATGTTACGAATGTACTTAATTTTTTTAATGTAGTAATTTAATTTACTGTCTAAAAAGTAAATTAACATGATACATTGCTACTGTGCTAGTTGTTTTTAATGAATTTTGCTAAAAATGTACAAAAGTATATTTGGATATAAGTATTTTAGAAGTATATTGAATTACATTCAACAAAAAGTGTACGTCATATTAGTCTATTTATTTTAAATTCATTATATTGTACTTTTTAAAAAGTTTGATCAAAGTTTACTTTCAAACATTTGATAAAAGCAGGATAATAATGTACTTTAAATATATTTTAATTAAGTACATAAATATATTCGTATATTTACAGCATTTATAGACATTTCTCAATATGTTTTAAGTACAATTAAGTATATATATTTTTTTCACCAGGGTATCATGTACACCAAATGCTGTGTCCAAATTCAGAGGCTGTATCCTTTTAAAAAGAAAAGAGGAGCCTTCGAAATGAATTAGAACAACCTATCTTTCCCACTGTGAGACAATCAGTCTCCAAATGCAGCCTACGAAGGGTGCAGTGCATGAATTAGGACACTAGTTAGGGTCTCTAGGGTGTGTATTTGCTATGCATGTATGGCTGAGCAACATGCAAACATATGGTGACGCTATAGACACTAAATTGCTCTGGATGTGCGGGGTGCTCAAACTTTTGACCGAGAGCTGGTTTATCCAATAGCTCCTCCATAGACACACAATACTAGAGCACTGGCACCAGATAAATAAAGCACTTGGTAAATAAATTAGGGCATACAATTTTAATGCAAGTTAATTACGTCACAAAGTTTGACCCTTCTGCTGTAATCTGTCCCTATAATACTTTCTATAACAAAGAAAAATGCATGATGTATTTCCATTTTAATGGATGCAGGGTCTGAAACAAGGATATCCTAGCATTTTAATTAACACCACTTATATAAATATGATTGCATTTAACATTTTTTACAATAATTATTTTATCTACATTTAAATGTCCACTATAAAAACTTGCATTTTAAGAAGAACAAGTGAGATTAATTTCAGTTCATCAGAGAATATTGTTGTGATTAATTGGATTAAAAGTTTAAACAATTTTAAAAGTTAATTTTTGAGTGCATCGACAACAAAGAAACAAACAAAGAAACAAGCAAAAAAACAAGCAAACATACCCGCTGCTATCCTTTAAAGGATAAATCATGATCGGACCACTACATTCTTCTGTGGAGGAGGGAAGACAGCTGGATCTGTGCAGTATGCAATATATCTGCTCGTCCTCTTCCTCCAAATCTTCATCTGAAGTTTCAGACTTGTTTTCCAGACTGTTAATAAAAATACAAGACAATCTAGTCAAGAAACAAACAAACAGCTGACAGATCTGGTGCGGGTTCCACAAAGCCAGATTCGTACTGGATGTTGGAGCTAGATAATACTAATATATCGAAATGGAACCCGATACCGTGGCCCAAGAACTGCGAATACGAATCAAACCGTGGCCACACTGTACCATTGCATCCCTATAACATATATAATCAAGAAACATGATCCTGGAGATCCAAACCTAGCACAGCAGTTACTTACCACCATTCTTGATTGGTCTGCAGCCAAGGGTGATTAGTCACTTCTGTCACTGTAGGCCGAGCGGACGGGTCGAGCTGCAGCATATACTCTATGAAGTTCTTGCAGCTCTCGTCCACCGAGATCCAATTTGGAAACGCTAATGGTTTCTTCTGGGCTTTTACAAGAGCCCTCAAGGAGATTCCTTTGAAGGGCATGGTTCCGGTGACCATGGCGTAGAAGATGACGCCCAGGCTCCATACGTCGCTCTTTTTAGCATCGTATGGCGTTTCCTCAAGAACCTCCGGCGGAGCACACTCAGGGGTGCAGAAAAACGTCTCGCTTAGGTCGGGGCCTTTAAAATATCGCGCTAATCCAAAATCGGCCAATTTAATCTGGTTGTTCTCCGTCAGCAGGATATTTTTGCATTTCAGATCCCGATGCACAATGTCCTGCTGGTGCAGATACTCCACAGCGCTGAGGAGCTGCGAGAACCAGATTTTCGCTTGGCCAATAGGAACACTGCCGAGATCCCGGATCTTGTCCAGCAGAGTGGTTGCGGCGGCCTCCATCACCACGAACACCTGACCGTTGGGCATCTCAAAGATCTCGTGCACCTGGGGGATGTGTGGGTGCCGTGCTGTTTTCAGGATGAGTAGTTCCCGCGGCAAAAGCTTATGCACAAAAAAACCTGGCGAAAGTCTTCGGTGCATTATTTTGATGGCCACCTTCTTCTGGTGCCTTTCAGAGTTGGCGAGTTTAACCTCACCATAACTCCCTTTACCGAGGAAATCCACCAACTCGTATCCTAAACTCTTCAGCACTCCCGGGGTATTCATTTTTAGCCTGTAGGGGGAAAGAGAAGATGAAAAGAGAAGACGTTAGAAGATTATGAAAGAAAAGCATCAGAAAAGCATTATTATTAATGCAATTATTATCATAAGTCGGCTCTAAACTAACTTTTTGCACCACTCTTAGTTGCACAAATGTTGGGTGCACTAAATTTTTTTCGACTGCATTGCCTTTAACACTGCAGTTTTACAGGTTGACTTTCTTTATTTTTTCCCTGCACTGCAAAAAACTAAATTTTAGCAAGTGAAATTTTCTAAATTTAAGGCAATAAATCTTATTTTCTTCTCTGATTGTACTCTACTAAGCATTGTAAGTGATTATTTTGCTTATTTTAGGTATAATTATCTTAATCATTACTTACTTAGAATTTGTACCTTACTCTAAGACATTTGAACTGAAAATGAGCACAATCAAGCAGCAATCAAGTTATTCTGATTCCTGTGTCCAAAAACAGTGACTTTTTTGCTTGATTTAAGTGTTACTTCACTCCTTTTGAGAATTCTGTTTACCCCATTGGCATATTTTTTTTGCTTAATATACATATATTTGTCTTAATTAGCAAATAATTAAGTAAAATTAAATTAAATTATAATTAACTAGCATATATCGACTTGTAAATAATTAACTAAAAATCTGGTCAGCAAAAAGGTCTTTATTTGAAGCACAATTCTAAAGACTTTTGCTTCAGTTTTTTGCTCAAAAGAAAAATCCCCCAAAACCTACAGAAAATTCACAAAAACACAAAAATTACAAAAGTTTTGACTGACAAAATCCAAACTAAAATAATTGTAAAATAACTGCAAAGGATAATAAAGTAACCAAGTATATTTAAAATATATATTTGCTATATTTTATTTTCTTTTGATTTTGCAACATACAATTTTACCTTTTGATTTTTTAAATTTTAATTGCAGATTTAATGGTTTTTACATAAAACTTTTGGCAAAAATTCACTCAACACTAACAGACTGTAGATTTTACTGAAGAGGCTAATGTTCTATGTTGCTGTAATTAACAGTATTAAACAGTAAACTGTTCTTACCTTGTCCTGTGTGAAAAAAGCAGTAATGTAGAACCTGTAACTCTTCAGTTGTCTTAAAGACTTAAATGACGTTAGCACTGACGAGAATGTCGTAAGAATGCGTCTCACACACTGTCGAATCCTAAACTGAGCCAATGAGTGAGACCCCACCCCTTTATATGGGCTTCTATGACATCATCAGTATGACATCACTATAGAACAGCAGGCTCTGGGGTTCCGTCAGTTCTGTCACTGACTGTAGGATATAGAGCTGTACAGTATGAACCACACAGTGCTGTGAGAAATATTAAACCCCTTTAGTTACTTAACCAAGACATAAAATTTTGACAGGACATGTTACAACATTATTGGTTAATAGTATTTTCCCTGATATTAAATATACCATTATATTGCCATTACAAATTACCGATTAAGTTATTGCTTATATACTTAAAGAGGGTGGGCAAAGACGTAATGGTGCGTTGTATGCTGAGTAGCGCCCACCATGTTTTAGGACACACATCCAAAACAAATGGACCAAGCGAAAAGCAAGTGCAAGATTCCTTTCAGCCATAAAATAAACATAAAATAAGCGTTATTTTGAGAAAATTGCGGGAATTAATGGGCTTGAGCTTGGCCTTTTGCTAAGTGTGGTGTATTATAAGTTATAACTAGCTAACCTAGCTTTAATTTATGTTATAAATAACTAGCTAACCTAGCTTTAATTTATAAGTTATAACTAGCGAACCTAGCTTTAATCTATGAGTGAGACTCCACCCCTTTCTATGGGGCTCTGTGACATCATCAGTATGACATCACTATAGAACAGCAGGCTCTGGGGTTCCGTCAGTTCTGTCACTGACTGTAGGATATAGAGCTATACTGTATGAACCACACAGTGCTGTGAGAAATATTTAGCCCCTTTAGTTACTTTAGTTACTTAGCCAACACATACAATTTTGACAGGACATGTTACAACATTATTGGTTAATAGTATTTTCCCTGATATTAAATATACAATTATATTACCATTACAAATTACTGATTAAGTTCATACTATAGAGTGTGGGCAATGACGTAATGGTGCGTTGCATGCTGAGTAGCGCCCACCATGTTTTAGGACACACATCCAAAACAAATGGACCATGCGAAAAGCTAGTGCAAGATTCTTTACAGCCATAAAATAAACATAAAATAAGCGTTACTTTGAGAAAATTGCGGGAAGTAATGGGCTTGAGCTTGGCCTTTTGCTTACTGTGGTGTATTATAAATTATAACTAGCTTACCTAGCTTTAATTTATAAGTTATAACTAGCCAACATAGCTTTAATTTATAAGTTATAACTAGCCAACATAGCTTTAATTTATAAATTATAACTAGCCAACATAGCTTTAATGTATAATATATAACTAGCCAACATAGCTTTAATTTATAAACTAGCTAATCTAGCTTTGATTTATAAGTTATGAATAACTAGCTAACCTAGCTTTAATTTATAAGCTCTAACTAGCTAACCTAGCTTTAATTTATGTTATAACTAGCTAACCTAGCTTTAATCAATAAATTATAAATAACTAGCTAACCTAGCTTTAATCAATAAATTATAAATAACTAGCTAACCTAGCTCTAATTTATAAGTTATGAATAACTAGCTAAACTAGCTTTAATGTATAAGTTATGAGTAGCTAATCTAGCTTTAATTTATGTTATAAATAACTATCTAACCTAGCTTTAATTTTTAAGTTATAAATAACTATCTAACCTAGCTTTATTTTTTAAGTTATAAATAACGATCTAACCTAGCTTTAATGTATGTTATGAATAACTAGCTAACCTAGCTTTAAATTATGTTATAAATAACTAGCTAGCCTAGCTGCAATTTATAAGTTATAACTAGCTAGCCTATATTTAATTTATAAGTTATAAATAACTAGCTTATCTAGCTTTAATTTATACAAAAGTAAACCAAAATAAAATGTGAAATATTGCTCTCTGCTGAAAAACACATAATACAGCATTCCCCCCACATACTGAAGCTAACCTACAGAAAAAAACCATTAGCTTAGCTAACTAGCATTTACTGAATTTATTCTGCATTTAAAATGCAATACACTTTAACAGAATATGCCTGAAATGAGTATGGAAACCGCTGTGTAAACCTTGTGTACTTACCTCAGCCAAAATAAAGATTTTCAAGCTAATTCAGCTGAAACAAATTGCTCATTTTAGCTTAGCATAGTTTAGAATTTGCTATGAATTTATAACTAAAATTCCTTCTAGATTATCAATTGTTCACAGTAACAAGTGTTTACTATGTGAAACTAAGCTTAACCATGACTTTACTGATATACTATATATTAAATATATAATATAAATGTAAAGTTAGCGTTAGCTACCGAGCTGGCTACTTTAGAAGACAGAAAATCAGCTAAAGGAATAGGCTAATGTTAGCCTAGCATATCTCAGGTTTAGGTCTGAACTTTTGGCTCTTTAACTTAATAAGATGTTTAAAGACACAACTTCTTTGGTCTTTTTTGGTGTCTAAACATGTATTTCATGATAAGGTGAGTAAAAGAGGAATACTTTAACCCTTTACAGAGTTATTTTCAGTTTTATTGAGCTGAGCATTCAGAGCTGCAGTCGCCACGGCAACACAAACCCACTCAAGTTAGCACAACAGCTAACAGTTAGCTTAGCATAGCATTAGCACCAGTTCCACAAGTATAAAACTTTAAAATGTATAAAATTCCAGCTTTCACCAAGATTACATCTTTTAATCCAAAATGCCCTGGTGTTTTGGGGGCTGTATGCTGTGCAGTGTGCTCTGTGTATTCCCTAAATAAGTTAGTTCCAATATTGTAGTATAAGTCATATTTATAAATATATAAGCAAAAGACTACATTACATTACGAAAGAAAAAAAAAAAACATAAATCTATGCTATACTACTAAAAAATTAGTTCTTTTAGTTATTCTACATATTTTAAAATATATGAATTTGTCACAGGGAAGTAAATGCAAGTGTAAATGTAAAGTTTCATTTAAAGGTTTGGACACACCTTCCATTCAATGTTTGTCTTCATTTCTTTATTTAATTTATTTTCCACATTGTAGATTAATAATAAAGACATGAAAATTATTAAGGTACACTTATAAAATTACGTAGTAAACAGTAAAAAAGTGTTTTTCCTCCACATTAATCTCCTGAAGTGCTGTGTATTGGGAAATAAACCAGATCTAAGCTTTACAATATTTTTAGGTATTTTTATTTAATGACAAGAAATGTCCAAAAATATATCATTTGAAGACGGTTATACAACACAGAACCCCCAGTGAGTAAGCCAAAGGCGACAGTGGCAAGGAAAAACTCCCTCCTGGAGGAAGAAACCTTGAGAGGAACCGCACTCACAGGGGGGACCCATCCTCCTCTGGTCAAAAACTTGTGACGTACATGGGCGTTCATTTCTAAGCTTTTCCAAGCCAACTTAATGACTAAAAAAATGTATAAATCCAGTTGGCTATCATCACCCGGAGCTGCTCTGGACGACTACAACGGGTGATACATTTTTCTTGTCTCCTTTGGGATCGTAATGTCCGCAGACCGTGCTGCATATGTCTACAGTGGTAGAACCGTTTTTATCTTCTTCGGGATCTGTGGGAGGAACAAAATGATGACAAAGATTAACCAACTAAAATGTTTCGGACAAATATCCCAGGCAAAATGATCATGCCCTCATGCACACAGAGTGATCTGTTTTAAGTGTTTATTTATTTTAATGTTGATGATTATGGCTTAGACAATAAAACAGACAATAAAAACCCAAAAATCAGTGCAATAAAATCAGTGCAATATTATACAATATTATATTAAACCAGTCTGTACTTTTGGCAGTGTGCCAAGTCCTGCTGAAAAATGAAATCCGCATCTCCATCTCCAAAGTCGTCAGTAGAGGCAAGCATGAAGTGCTGTAAGATTTTGTGGTAAAACAAAACTGCACTGATTTTAAATCAACTCAACTTTATTTATAGAGCACTTTAAAAACAACAACAGCTGCAACAAAGTGCTGTACATAGCAAATAAGAGGATAAAAACAAAATACTAGAAACAGTAAGACCAATTAAAATATAGGTGTCAATAAAAAATAGTTTTAGAAAAATCTAAAATACACAGGCAGCCAGTGGAGGGAGGCCAGAATGGGAGAAATGTGCTCTCTCTTGCGTGAACCTGGGCTTTTTTTTATCTTGATAAAACACAGTCGACACCAGCAGATGACATGTCTCTCCAAACCATCACTGATCATCAGTAAATTTAACATTTCATTTGTAAATCAAGGGAGCAGAGTGGAGAGACCAGAGACTGTAAAAAAAGATGGACGCCGTGTCTCCGTTCCCATTCATTCAATGAATATGAAGCCAAAATCTTCCGCCATGTTGGCGATTCTGACACCCGATTCTGCGCAGTAGAGACCAGAGGAGGGAGATAGACTGTGGAGAGACAGCCTATTCATTTAAATAACCCCGCCCCTGAGGGCTGCCTCGCGGTCACAAACTGCAGAGTGGGGCGGAGCGGAGCTGACGGTCTGTTATTGGTCCCGCCCATAACCAGCCCTTTTACAATAACCACACCTTTTTTGAATAGAGCTGAATAAAGTTTTAAAAACCGGATTCTGTGGGGATATACAAATTTAACAATATAAGCAGAGGTTACACTAGCTGTTGCATTTAAGTAAAGGAGGTAGAATTACAGTATATTGGAAAAAAACTTGATTAAAAGTTGTCTGTTTTGCCATTGAAACCTATGGGGATGGGTGGAGTTACACGGCTTTCTGAAACCGAACAGCAGGGGGCGCCCGACCTGTGGTGGCTTCACTTTTGAGAGACGATGCTCTGTCCAGCTATATACAGTCTATGGGAGACACACAGTCCAAGCTGCTCGAGCTCTAGTGTGAAGTTTCCACCAATCAGTGATGGTTTGGAGAGACATGTCATCTGCTGGTGTTGATCCACTGTGTGGATTTTGTTTTCCAGCAGGACTTTTGGACACTGCCAAAAGTACCAATTGGTCTGAGACAGTGACTTTTTTTATTTTTTAATTGGCTGTAGGCCATAATCAACAATAAAAGAAATAACACTTAAAATGAATCACTCTGTGTATAAAACCTCTATATAATATATGAGTTTCATATTTTGACCTTTTCAACGATAATACTTTTTTTAGATTAACTAGTATGTGTTGTAGTATGTGTCTTATTATTACTGGCCATCTTAAACTCATATGAGACACATCTAGGGCATACATATGTGGGGCCAACCTGAAATATATGGATAAAACCTTCTGGATTTTACTTTGGCCACCCATAAGGGGTCACATGAGCATGTTATCTGGGATTAAAAATTATATTTTAATGATTTTATGGTATAAAACCTTGAAATGTCACTTTACTCAACAACCCGACTCACGTACCTTAAATTTGGGGAACCGCTGCCTCTTGGTTTTCTGGCTTTCAATGGGTTTCATCTCCAGCCCAGACTGATCCGAGACGTCTGAAGATGTCTCCGGTGTAGAGGAGGAGGAGTGTGCCGTAGATTTGATCTTAAATATCTTCCTCATCCGCTCATGAAGAGTCCGAGAAGCTCTGAGGATCGGTGCCGCAACTCGTTTAGCCGCTGAACGAATTGGGCTGAACTTAAGGCAGCCATGCTCCTCCTCCTCCTCTGCAACCTCTTCTTCCTCTGGTGCAGAGATAATCTCTTCACCATCACTTGAGGAACTATCGCTGCTAATCGTTCCTCCATCCTGATCATCTTCATCATCTTCTTCGTCATCCTCTTCATCATCATCAGCCTCATCCTCTCTGGTGAGAGAAGCAAAGTGGAAATGTTCGTATCATTAGCGAACTGATTGATGATACTAATACTAAGCTCTTCTCTTTAAATTATATATTTACCTTATTTATCAGTTTGTACCCTAGTGAAAAAAGGTAGATTAAAGTATACTAAGCATTATTATGCTATAGTGCATTTAACTATATTATAGTGTTCTTGTAGCCACATTACTAATCAGTATATTTAAAGAAAGAGTGCTAACATGGAACAATTTTTTTTGTACTTATTATACTTTAATTGTATAAAAATAGTATAAAAGTCTTACTTAAATTGTGCTGAGTGTACTTAACTATACCTTAAATGGAACTATTTTAAATATACCTAATTAACATTTAAACATTTATACTACTTCATGTATGTTTTATACATACATATTTTAAATATGCTCACAGTAAAATTATAATACATTTAACGAGTATTTCAATTGTATCACTATTTTTATTATTATACACCAGGTACATTAGAAATGTACTAAGAACTGATGTTAAATATATGTGCTCTATTTACATTAGAGTACAAATATACATGCTTCTTGTTCCTGTCTTTTGCAAGTAGCACATTTCTAGTTGGTACACTTCATTGGGTATAAAAATATATTTTAATATAATCTACTGCAATTTTTAGCATGTTACAAATGTACTTAATTTTTTTAATGTAGTAATTTAATTTACTGTCTAAAAAGTAAATTAACATGATACATTGCTACTGTGATAGTTGTTTTTAATGAATTTTGCTAAAAATGTACAAAAGTATATTTGGATATAAGTATTTTAGAAGTATATTGAATTACATTCAACAAAAAGTGTACGTCATATTAGTCTATTTATTTTAAATTCATTATATTGTACTTTTTTAAAAAGTTTGATCAAAGTTTACTTTCAAACATTTGATAAAAGCAGGATAATAATGTACTTTAAATATATTTTAATTAAGTACATAAATATATTCGTATATTTACAGCATTTATAGACATTTCTCAATATGTTTTAAGTACAATTAAGTATATATATTTTTTTCACCAGGGTATCATGTACACCAAATGCTGTGTCCAAATTCAGAGGCTGTATCCTTTTAAAAAGAAAAGAGGAGCCTTCGAAATGAATTAGAACAACCTATCTTTCCCACTGTGAGACAATCAGTCTCCAAATGCAGCCTACGAAGGGTGCAGTGCATGAATTAGGACACTAGTTAGGGTCTCTAGGGTGTGTATTTGCTATGCATGTATGGCTGAGCAACATGCAAACATATGGTGACGCTATAGACACTAAATTGCTCTGGATGTGCGGGGTGCTCAAACTTTTGACCGAGAGCTGGTTTATCCAATAGCTCCTCCATAGACACACAATACTAGAGCACTGGCACCAGATAAATAAAGCACTTGGTAAATAAATTAGGGCATACAATTTTAATGCAAGTTAATTACGTCACAAAGTTTGACCCTTCTGCTGTAATCTGTCCCTATAATACTTTCTATAACAAAGAAAAATGCATGATGTATTTCCATTTTAATGGATGCAGGGTCTGAAACAAGGATATCCTAGCATTTTAATTAACACCACTTATATAAATATGATTGCATTTAACATTTTTTACAATAATTATTTTATCTACATTTAAATGTCCACTATAAAAACTTGCATTTTAAGAAGAACAAGTGAGATTAATTTCAGTTCATCAGAGAATATTGTTGTGATTAATTGGATTAAAAGTTTAAACAATTTTAAAAGTTAATTTTTGAGTGCATCGACAACAAAGAAACAAACAAAGAAACAAGCAAAAAAACAAGCAAACATACCCGCTGCTATCCTTTAAAGGATAAATCATGATCGGACCACTACATTCTTCTGTGGAGGAGGGAAGACAGCTGGATCTGTGCAGTATGCAATATATCTGCTCGTCCTCTTCCTCCAAATCTTCATCTGAAGTTTCAGACTTGTTTTCCAGACTGTTAATAAAAATACAAGACAATCTAGTCAAGAAACAAACAAACAGCTGACAGATCTGGTGCGGGTTCCACAAAGCCAGATTCGTACTGGATGTTGGAGCTAGATAATACTAATATATCGAAATGGAACCCGATACCGTGGCCCAAGAACTGCGAATACGAATCAAACCGTGGCCACACTGTACCATTGCATCCCTATAACATATATAATCAAGAAACATGATCCTGGAGATCCAAACCTAGCACAGCAGTTACTTACCACCATTCTTGATTGGTCTGCAGCCAAGGGTGATTAGCCACTTCTGTCACTGTAGGCCGAGCGGACGGGTCGAGCTGCAGCATATACTCTATGAAGTTCTTGCAGCTCTCGTCCACCGAGATCCAATTTGGAAACGCTAATGGTTTCTTCTGGGCTTTTACAAGAGCCCTCAAGGAGATTCCTTTGAAGGGCATGGTTCCGGTGACCATGGCGTAGAAGATGACGCCCAGGCTCCATACGTCGCTCTTTTTAGCATCGTATGGCGTTTCCTCAAGAACCTCCGGCGGAGCACACTCAGGGGTGCAGAAAAACGTCTCGCTTAGGTCGGGGCCTTTAAAAAATCGCGCTAATCCAAAATCGGCCAATTTAATCTGGTTGTTCTCCGTCAGCAGGATATTTTTGCATTTCAGATCCCGATGCACAATGTCCTGCTGGTGCAGATACTCCACAGCGCTGAGGAGCTGCGAGAACCAGATTTTCGCTTGGCCAATAGGAACACTGCCGAGATCCCGGATCTTGTCCAGCAGAGTGGTTGCGGCGGCCTCCATCACCACGAACACCTGACCGTTGGGCATCTCAAAGATCTCGTGCACCTGGGGGATGTGTGGGTGCCGTGCTGTTTTCAGGATGAGTAGTTCCCGTGGCAAAAGCTTATGCACAAAAAAACCTGGCGAAAGTCTTCGGTGCATTATTTTGATGGCCACCTTCTTCTGGTGCCTTTTAGAGTTGGCGAGTTTAACCTCACCATAACTCCCTTTACCGAGGAAATCCACCAACTCGTATCCTAAACTCTTCAGCACTCCCGGGGTATTCATTTTTAGCCTGTAGGGGGAAAGAGAAGATGAAAGGAGAAAATGTTAGAAGATTATGAAAGAAAAGCATCAGAAAAGCATTATTATTAATGCAATTATTATCATAAGTGGGCTCTAAACTAACTTTTTGCACCACTCTTAGTTGCACAAATGTTGGGTGCACTAAAAAATTTTCGACCGCACTGCCTTTAACACTGCAGTTTTACAGGTTGACTTTCTTTATTTTTTCCCTGCACTGCAAAAAACTAAATTTTAGCAAGTGAAATTTTCTAAATTTAAGGCAATAAATCTTATTTTCTTCTCTGATTGTACTCTACTAAGCATTGTAAGTGATTATTTTGCTTATTTTAGGTATAATTATCTTAATCATTACTTACTTAGAATTTGTACCTTACTCTAAGACATTTGAACTGAAAATGAGCACAATCAAGCAGCAATCAAGTTATTCTGATTCCTGTGTCCAAAAACAGTGAATTTTTTGCTTGATTTAAGTGTTACTTCACTCCTTTTGAGAATTCTGTTTACCCCATTGGCATATTTTTTGCTTAATATACATATATTTGTCTTAATTAGCAAATAATTAAGTAAAATTAAATTAAATTATAATTAACTAGCATATATCGACTTGTAAATAATTAACTAAAAATCTGGTCAGCAAAAAGGTCTTTATTTGAAGCACAATTCTAAAGACTTTTGCTTCAGTTTTTTGCTCAAAAGAAAAATCCCCCAAAACCTACAGAAAATTCACAAAAACTCAAAAATTACAAAAGTATTGACTGACAAAATCCAAACTAAAATAATTGTAAAATAACTGCAAAGGATAATAAAGTAACCAAGTATATTTAAAATATATATTTGCTATATTTTATTTTCTTTTGATTTTGCAACATACAATTTTACCTTTTGATTTTTTAAATTTTAATTGCAGATTTAATGGTTTTTACATAAAACTTTTGGCAAAAATTCACTCAACACTAACAGACTGTAGATTTTACTGAAGAGGCTAATGTTCTATGTTGCTGTAATTAACAGTATTAAACAGTAAACTGTTCTTACCTTGTCCTGTGTGAAAAAAGCAGTAATGTAGAACCTGTAACTCTTCAGTTGTCTTAAAGACTTAAATGACGTTAGCACTGACGAGAATGTCGTAAGAATGCGTCTCACACACTGTCGAATCCTAAACTGAGCCAATGAGTGAGACCCCACCCCTTTAGTGATGTCATACTGATGATGTCATAGAAGCCCATAGGCTTCTATGACATCATCAGTATGACATCACTATAGAACAGCAGGCTCTGGGGTTCCGTCAGTTCTGTCACTGACTGTAGGATATAGAGCTGTACAGTATGAACCACACAGTGCTGTGAGAAATATTAAACCCCTTTAGTTACTTAACCAAGACATAAAATTTTGACAGGACATGTAACAACATTATTGGTTAAAAGTATTTTCCCTGATATTAAATATACCATTATATTGCCATTACAAATTACCGATTAAGTTATTGCTTATATACTTAAAGAGGGTGGGCAACGACGTAATGGTGCGTTGTATGCAGAGTAGCGCCCACCATGTTTTAGGACACACATCCAAAACAAATGGACCAAGCGAAAAGCAAGTGCAAGATTCCTTTCAGCCATAAAATAAACATAAAATAAGCGTTATTTTGAGAAAATTGCGGGAATTAATGGGCTTGAGCTTGGCCTTTAGCTAAGTGTGGTGTATTATAAGTTATAACTAGCTAACCTAGCTTTAATTTATGTTATAAATAACTAGCTAACCTAGCTTTAATTTATAAGTTATAACTAGCGAACCTAGCTTTAATCTATGAGTGAGACTCCACCCCTTTCTATGGGGCTCTGTGACATCATCAGTATGACATCACTATAGAACAGCAGGCTCTGGGGTTCCGTCAGTTCTGTCACTGACTGTAGGATATAGAGCTATACTGTATGAACCACACAGTGCTGTGAGAAATATTTAGCCCCTTTAGTTACTTTAGTTACTTAGCCAACACATACAATTTTGACAGGACATGTTACAACATTATTGGTTAATAGTATTTTCCCTGATATTAAATATACAATTATATTACCATTACAAATTACTGATTAAGTTCATACTATAGAGGGTGGGCAACGACGTAATGGTGCGTTGTATGCTGAGTAGCGCCCACCATGTTTTAGGACACACATCCAAAACAAATGGACCATGCGAAAAGCTAGTGCAAGATTCTTTACAGCCATAAAATAAACATAAAATAAGCGTTACTTTGAGAAAATTGCGGGAATTAATGGGCTTGAGCTTGGCCTTTTGCTTACTGTGGTATATTATAAATTATAACTAGCTAACCTAGCTTTAATTTATAAGTTATAACTAGCCAACATAGCTTTAATTTATAAATTATAACTAGCCAACATAGCTTTAATTTATAAACTATGACTAGCTAATCTAGCTTTGATTTATAAGTTATGAATAACTAGCTAACCTAGCTTTAATTTATAAGCTATAACTAGCTAACCTAGCTGTAATTTATAAGTTATAACTAGCTAACCTAGCTTTAATTTATGTTATAACTAGCTAACCTAGCTTTAATCAATAAATTATAAATAACTAGCTAACCTAGCTCTAATTTATAAGTGATGAATAACTAGCTAAACTAGCTTTAATGTATAAGTTATAAGTAGCTAATCTAGCTTTAATTTATGTTATAAATAACTATCTAACCTAGCTTTAATTTTTAAGTTATAAATAACTATCTAACCTAGCTTTATTTTTTAAGTTATAAATAACGATCTAACCTAGCTTTAATGTATAAGTTATAAATAGCTAGCTAACTTAGCTTTAATTTATAAGTTATAAATAGCTAGTTTTAACCCAGCCTTAATTATTAAGTTATAAATAACTAGCTAGCCTAGCTTTAAATTATGTTATAAATAACTAGCTAGCATAGCTGCAATTTATAAGTTACAACTAGCTAGCCTATATTTAATTTATAAGTTATAAATAACTAGCTTATCTAGCTTTAATTTATACAAAATTAAACCAAAATAAAATGTGAAATATTGCTCTCTGCTGAAAAACACATAATACAGCATACCCACCAACATACTGAAGCTAACCTACAGAAAAAAACCCATTAGCTTAGCTAACTAGCATTTACTGAATTTATTCTGCATTTAAAATGCAATACACTTTAACAGAATATGCCTGAAATGAGTATGGAAACCGCTGTGTAAACCTTGTGTACTTACCTCAGCCAAAATAAAGATTTTCAAGCTAATTCAGCTGAAACAAATTGCTCATTTTAGCTTAGCATAGTTTAGAATTTGCTATGAATTTATAACTAAAATTCCTTCTAGATTATCAATTGTTCACAGTAACAAGTGTTTACTACGTGAAACTAAGCTTAACCATGACTTTACTGATATACTATATATTAAATATATAATATAAATGTAAAGTTAGCGTTAGCTACCGAGCTGGCTACTTTAGAAGACAGAAAATCAGCTAAAGGAATAGGCTAATGTTAGCCTAGCATATCTCAGGTTTAGGTCTGAATTTTTGGCTCTTTAACTTAATAAGATGTTTAAAGACACAACTTCTTTGGTCTTTTTTGGTGTCTAAAACATGTATTTCATGATAAGGTGAGTAAAAGAGGAATACTTTAACCCTTTACAGAGTTATTTTCAGTTTTATTGAGCTGAGCATTCAGAGCTGCAGTCGCCACGGCAACACAAACCCACTCAAGTTAGCACAACAGCTAACAGTTAGCTTAGCATAGCATTAGCACCAGTTCCACAAGTATAAAACTTTAAAATGTATAAAATTCCAGCTTTCACCAAGATTACATATTTTAATCCAAAATGCCCTGGTGTTTTGGGGGCTGTATGCTGTGCAGTGTGCTCTGTGTATTCCCTAAATAAGTTAGTTCCAATATTGTAGTATAAGTCATATTTATAAATATATAAGCAAAAGACTACATTACATTACGAAAGTAAAAAAAAAAAAAACATAAATCTATGCTATACTACTAAAAAATTAGTTCTTTTAGTTATTCTACATATTTTAAAATATATGAATTTGTCACAGGGAAGTAAATGCAAGTGTAAATGTAAAGTTTCATTTAAAGGTTTGGACACACCTTCCATTCAATGTTTGTCTTCATTTCTTTATTTAATTTATTTTCCACATTGTAGATTAATAATAAAGACATGAAAATGATTAAGGTACACTTATAAAATTACGTAGTAAACAGTAAAAAAGTGTTTTTCCTCCACATTAATCTCCTGAAGTGCTGTGTATTGGGAAATAAACCAGATCTAAGCTTTACAATATTTTTAGGTATTTTTATTTAATGACAAGAAATGTCCAAAAATATATCATTTGAAGACGGTTATACAACACAGAACCCCCAGTGAGTAAGCCAAAGGCGACAGTGGCAAGGAAAAACTCCCTCCTGGAGGAAGAAACCTTGAGAGGAACCGCACTCACAGGGGGGACCCATCCTCCTCTGGTCAAAAACTTGTGACGTACATGGGCGTTCATTTCTAAGCTTTTCCAAGCCAACTTAATGACTAAAAAAATGTATAAATTTGTCTGGACGACTACAACGGGTGATACATTTTTCTTGTCTCCTTTGGGATCGTAATGTCCGCAGACCGTGCTGCATGTCTACAGTGGTAGAACCGTTTTTATCTTCTTCGGGATCTGTGGGAGGAACAAAATGATGACAAAGATTAACCAACTAAAATGTTTCGGACAAATATCCCAGGCAAAATGATCATGCCCTCATGCACACAGAGTGATCTGTTTTAAGTGTTTATTTATTTTAATGTTGATGATTATGGCTTAGACAATAAAACAGACAATAAAAACCCAAAAATCAGTGCAATAAAATCAGTGCAATATTATACAATATTATATTAAACCAGTCTGTACTTTTGGCAGTGTGCCAAGTCCTGCTGAAAAATGAAATCCGCATCTCCATCTCCAAAGTCGTCAGTAGAGGCAAGCATGAAGTGCTGTAAGATTTTGTGGTAAAACAAAACTGCACTGATTTTAAATCAACTCAACTTTATTTATAGAGCACTTTAAAAACAACAACAGCTGCAACAAAGTGCTGTACATAGCAAATAAGAGGATAAAAACAAAATACTAGAAACAGTAAGACCAATTAAAATATAGGTGTCAATAAAAAAATTGTTTTAGATAAATCTATGCACTAACTAAAATAAAAATATTAACAAAATTGGGTTAAAAGCCAAGGAATAAATATGAGTCTTTAGCCTGGTTTTAAACATGGACAGGGACGGGGCTTGTCTGACATATAGTGGTAGGCCATTCCACAGTTTAGGAGCCGCAGCTGAAAAAGCTCTATCCCCTCTAAGCTTGCGCTTTGATCTCTGCACCTCCAGGAGCAGCTGATCAGTTGACCTAAGGCACCGAGTGGGGGCGCGGGGGCAGAGCAGCTCAGTGAGGTAAGGCGGAGCGAGTCAATTTAAAGATTTAAAAACAAATAAAAGAATCTTAAAATTAACTCTAAAATACACAGGCAGCCAGTGGAGGGAGGCCAGAATGGGAGAAATGTGCTCTCTCTTGCGTGAACCTGGGCTTTTTTTTATCTTGATAAAACACAGTCGACACCAGCAGATGACATGTCTCTCCAAACCATCACTGATCATCAGTAAATTTAACATTTCATTTGTAAATCAAGGGAGCAGAGTGGAGAGACCAGAGATGTAAAAAAAGATGGACGCCGTGTCTCCGTTCCCATTCATTCAATGAATATGAAGCCAAAATCTTCTGCCATGTTGGCGATTCTGACACCCGATTCTGCGCAGTAGAGACCAGAGGAGGGAGATAGACTGTGGAGAGACAGCCTATTCATTTAAATAACCCCGCCCCTGAGGGCTGCCTCGCGGTCACAAACTGCAGAGTGGGGCGGAGCGGAGCTGACGGTCTGTTATTGGTCCCGCCCATAACCAGCCCTTTTACAATAACCACACCTCTTTTGAATAGAGCTGAATAAAGTTTTAAAAACCGGATTCTGTGGGGATATACAAATTTAACAATATAAGCAGAGGTTACACTAGCTGTTGCATTTAAATAAAGGAGGTAGAATTACAGTATATTGGAAAAAAAACTTGATTAAAAGTTGTCTGTTTTGCCATTGAAACCTATGGGGATGGGTGGAGTTACACGGCTTTCTAAAACCGAACAGCAGGGGGCGCCCGACCTGTGGTGGCTTCACTTTTGAGAGACGATGCTCTGTCCAGCTATATACAGTCTATGGGAGATACACAGTCCAAGCTGCTCGAGCTCTAGTGTGAAGTTTCCACCAATCAGTGATGGTTTGGAGAGACATGTCATCTGCTGGTGTTGATCCACTGTGTGGATTTTGTTTTCCAGCAGGACTTGGCACACTGCCAAAAGTACCAATTGGTCTGAGACAGTGACTTTTGGCTGTAGGCCATAATCAACAATAAAAGAAATAACACTTAAAATGAATCAGTCTGTGTGTAAAACCTCTATATAATATATGAGTTTCATATTTTGACCTTTTCAATGATACTACTTTTTTTAGATTAACTAGTATGTGTTGTAGTATGTGTCTTATTATTACTGGCCATCTTAAACTCATATGAGACACATCTAGGGCATACATATGTGGGGCCAACCTGAAATATATGGATAAAACCTTCTGGATTTTACTTTGGCCACCCATAAGGGGTCACATGAGCATGTTATCTGGGATTAAAAATTATATTTTAATGATTTTATGGTATAAACTCTTGAAATGTCACTTTACTCAACAACCCGACTCACGTACCTTAAATTTGGGGAACCGCTGCCTCTTGGTTTTCTGGCTTTCAATGGGTTTCATCTCCAGCCCAGACTGATCCGAGACGTCTGAAGATGTCTCCGGTGTAGAGGAGGAGGAGTGTGCCGTAGATTTGATCTTAAATATCTTCCTCATCCGCTCATGAAGAGTCCGAGAAGCTCTGAGGATCGGTGCCGCAACTCGTTTAGCCGCTGAACGAATTGGGCTGAACTTAAGGCAGCCATGCTCCTCCTCCTCCTCTGCAACCTCTTCTTCCTCTGGTGCAGAGATAATCTCTTCACCATCACTTGAGGAACTATCGCTGCTAATCGTTCCTCCATCCTGATCATCTTCATCATCTTCTTCGTCATCCTCTTCATCATCATCAGCCTCATCCTCTCTGGTGAGAGAAGCAATGTGGAAATGTTCGTATCATTAGCGAACTGATTGATGATACTAATACTAAGCTCTTCTCTTTAAATTATATATTTAACTTATTTATCAGTTTGTACCCTAGTGAAAAAAGGTAGATTAAAGTATACTAAGCATTATTATGCTATAGTGCATTTAACTATATTATAGTGTTCTTGTAGCCACATTACTAATCAGTATATTTAAAGAAAGAGTGCTAACATGGAACAATTTTTTTTGTACTTATTATACTTTAATTGTATAAAAATAGTATAAAAGTCTTACTTAAATTGTGCTGAGTGTACTTAACTATACCTTAAATGGAACTATTTTAAATATACCTAATTAACATTTAAACATTTATACTACTTCATGTATGTTTTATACATACATATTTTAAATATGCTCACAGTAAAATTATAATACATTTAACAAGTATTTCAATTGTATCACTATTTTTATTACTATACACCAGGTACATTAGAAATGTACTAAGAACTGATGTTAAATATATGTGCTCTATTTACATTAGAGTACAAATATACATGCTTCTTGTTCCTGTCTTTTGCAAGTAGCACATTTCTAGTTGGTACACTTCATTGGGTATAAAAATATATTTTAATATAATCTACTGCAATTTTTAGCATGTTACGAATGTACTTAATTTTTTTAATGTAGTAATTTAATTTACTGTCTAAAAAGTAAATTAACATGATACATTGCTACTGTGATAGTTGTTTTTAATGAATTTTGCAAAAAATGTACAAAAGTATATTTGGATATAAGTATTTTAGAAGTATATTGAATTACATTCAACAAAAAGTGTATGTCATATTAGTCTATTTATTTTAAATTCATTATATTGTACTTTTTAAAAAGTTTGATCAAAGTTTACTTTCAAACATTTGATAAAAGCAGGATAATAATGTACTTTAAATATATTTTAATTAAGTACATAAATATATTAGTATATTTACAGCATTTATAGACATTTCTCAATATGTTTTAAGTACAATTAAGTATATATATTTTTTTCACCAGGGTATCATGTACACCAAATGCTGTGTCCAAATTCAGAGGCTGTATCCTTTTAAAAAGAAAAGAGGAGCCTTCGAAATGAATTAGAACAACCTATCTTTCCCACTGTGAGACAATCAGTCTCCAAATGCAGCCTACGAAGGGTGCAGTGCATGAATTAGGACACTAGTTAGGGTCTCTAGGGTGTGTATTTGCTATGCATGTATGGCTGAGCAACATGCAAACATATGGTGACGCTATAGACACTAAATTGCTCTGGATGTGCGGGGTGCTCAAACTTTTGACCGAGAGCTGGTTTATCCAATAGCTCCTCCATAGACACACAATACTAGAGCACTGGCACCAGATAAATAAAGCACTTGGTAAATAAATTAGGGCATACAATTTTAATGCAAGTTAATTACGTCACAAAGTTTGACCCTTCTGCTGTAATCTGTCCCTATAATACTTTCTATAACAAAGAAAAATGCATGATGTATTTCCATTTTAATGGATGCAGGGTCTGAAACAAGGATATCCTAGCATTTTAATTAACACCACTTATATAAATATGATTGCATTTAACATTTTTTACAATAATTATTTTATCTACATTTAAATGTCCACTATAAAAACTTGCATTTTAAGAAGAACAAGTGAGATTAATTTCAGTTCATCAGAGAATATTGTTGTGATTAATTGGATTAAAAGTTTAAACAATTTTAAAAGTTATTTTTTGAGTGCATCGACAACAAAGAAACAAACAAAGAAACAAGCAAACAAACAAGCAAACATACCCGCTGCTATCCTTTAAAGGATAAATCATGATCGGACCACTACATTCTTCTGTGGAGGAGGGAAGACAGCTGGATCTGTGCAGTATGCAATATATCTGCTCGTCCTCTTCCTCCAAATCTTCATCTGAAGTTTCAGACTTGTTTTCCAGACTGTTAATAAAAATACAAGACAATCTAGTCAAGAAACAAACAAACAGCTGACAGATCTGGTGCGGGTTCCACCAAGCCAGATTCGTACTGGATGTTGGAGCTAGATAATACTAATATATCGAAATGGAACCCGATACCGTGGCCCAAGAACTGCGAATACGAATCAAACCGTGGCCACACTGTACCATTGCATCCCTATAACATATATAATCAAGAAACATGATCCTGGAGATCCAAACCTAGCACAGCAGTTACTTACCACCATTCTTGATTGGTCTGCAGCCAAGGGTGATTAGCCACTTCTGTCACTGTAGGCCGAGCGGACGGGTCGAGCTGCAGCATATACTCTATGAAGTTCTTGCAGCTCTCGTCCACCGAGATCCAATTTGGAAACGCTAATGGTTTCTTCTGGGCTTTTACAAGAGCCCTCAAGGAGATTCCTTTGAAGGGCATGGTTCCGGTGACCATGGCGTAGAAGATGACGCCCAGGCTCCATACGTCGCTCTTTTTAGCATCGTATGGCGTTTCCTCAAGAACCTCCGGCGGAGCACACTCAGGGGTGCAGAAAAACGTCTCGCTTAGGTCGGGGCCTTTAAAAAATCGCGCTAATCCAAAATCGGCCAATTTAATCTGGTTGTTCTCCGTCAGCAGGATATTTTTGCATTTCAGATCCCGATGCACAATGTCCTGCTGGTGCAGATACTCCACAGCGCTGAGGAGCTGCGAGAACCAGATTTTCGCTTGGCCAATAGGAACACTGCCGAGATCCCGGATCTTGTCCAGCAGAGTGGTTGCGGCGGCCTCCATCACCACGAACACCTGACCGTTGGGCATCTCAAAGATCTCGTGCACCTGGGGGATGTGTGGGTGCCGTGCTGTTTTCAGGATGAGTAGTTCCCGTGGCAAAAGCTTATGCACAAAAAAACCTGGCGAAAGTCTTCGGTGCATTATTTTGATGGCCACCTTCTTCTGGTGCCTTTTAGAGTTGGCGAGTTTAACCTCACCATAACTCCCTTTACCGAGGAAATCCACCAACTCGTATCCTAAACTCTTCAGCTCTCCCGGGGTATTCATTTTTAGCCTGTAGGGGGAAAGAGAAGATGAAAGGAGAAGACGTTAGAAGATTATGAAAAAAGGCATCAGAAAAGCATTATTATTAATGCAATTATTATCATAAGTGGGCTCTAAACTAACTTTTTGCACCACTCTTAGTTGCACAAATGTTGGGTGCACTAAAAATCTTTAGACTGCACTGCCTTTAACACTGCAGTTTTACAGGTTGACTTTCTTTATTTTTTCCCTGCACTGCAAAAAACTAAATTTTAGCAAGTGAAATTTTCTAAAATTTAAGGCAATAAATCTTATTTTATTCTCTGATTGTACTCTACTAAGCATTGTAAGTGATTATTTTGCTTATTTTAGGTATAATTATCTTAATCATTACTTACTTAGAATTTGTACCTTATTCTAAGACATTTGAACTGAAAATAAGCACAATCAAGCAGCAATCAAGTTATTCTGATTCCTGTGTCCAAAAACAGTGACTTTTTTGCTTGATTTAAGTGTTACTTCACTCCTTTTGAGAATTCTGTTTACCCCATTGGCATATTTTTTTGCTTAATATACATATATTTGTCTTAATTAGCAAATAATTAAGTAAAATTAAATTAAATTATAATTAACTAGCATATATCGACTTGTAAATAATTAACTAAAAATCTGATCAGCAAAAAGGTCTTTATTTGAAGCACAATTCTAAAGACTTTTGCTTCAGTTTTTTGCTCAAAAGAAAAATCCCCCAAAACCTACAGAAAATTCACAAAAACACAAAAATTACAAAAGTATTGACTGACAAAATCCAAACTAAAATAATTGTAAAATAACTGCAAAGGATAATAAAGTAACCAAGTATATTTAAAATATATATTTGCTATATTTTATTTTCTTTTGATTTTGCAACATACAATTTTACCTTTTGATTTTTTAAATTTTAATTGCAGATTTAATGGTTTTTACATAAAACTTTTGGCAAAAATTCACTCAACACTAACAGACTGTAGATTTTACTTAAGAGGCTAATGTTCTATGTTGCTGTAATTAACAGTACTAAACAGTAAACTGTTCTTACCTTGTCCTGTGTGAAAAAAGCAGTAATGTAGAACCTGTAACTCTTCAGTTGTCTTAAAGACTTAAATGACGTTAGCACTGACGAGAATGTCGTAAGAATGCGTCTCACACACTGTCGAATCCTAAACTGAGCCAATGAGTGAGACCCCACCCCTTTATATGGGCTTCTATGACATCATCAGTATGACATCACTATAGAACAGCAGGCTCTGGGGTTCCGTCAGTTCTGTCACTGACTGTAGGATATAGAGCTGTACAGTATGAACCACACAGTGCTGTGAGAAATAATAAACCCCTTTAGTTACTTAACCAAGACATACAATTTTGACAGGACATGTTACAACATTATTGGTTAATAGTATTTTCCCTGATATTAAATATACCATTATATTGCCATTACAAATTACCGATTAAGTTATTGCTTATATACTTAAAGAGGGTGGGCAACGACGTAATGGTGCGTTGTATGCTGAGTAGCGCCCACCATGTTTTAGGACACACATCCAAAACAAATGGACCATGCGAAAAGCAAGTGCAAGATTCCTTTCAGCCATAAAATAAGCGTTATTTTGAGAAAATTGCGGGAATTAATGGGCTTGAGCTTGGCCTTTTGCTAAGTGTGGTGTATTATAAGTTATAACTAGCTAACCTAGCTTTAATTTATGTTATAAATAACTAGCTAACCTAGCTTTAATTTATAAGTTATAACTAGCGAACCTAGCTTTAATCTATGAGTGAGACTCCACCCCTTTCTATGGGGCTCTGTGACATCATCAGTATGACATCACTATAGAACAGCAGGCTCTGGGGTTCCGTCAGTTCTGTCACTGACTGTAGGATATAGAGCTATACTGTATGAACCACACAGTGCTGTGAGAAATATTTAGCCCCTTTAGTTACTTTAGTTACTTAGCCAACACATAAATTTTTGACAGGACATGTTACAACATTATTGGTTAATAGTATTTTCCCTGATATTAAATATACAATTATATTACCATTACAAATTACTGATTAAGTTCATGCTATAGAGTGTGGGCAATGACGTAATGGTGCGTTGCATGCTGAGTAGCGCCCACCATGTTTTAGGACACACATCCAAAACAAATGGACCATGCGAAAAGCTAGTGCAAGATTCTTTACAGCCATAAAATAAACATAAAATAAGCGTTACTTTGAGAAAATTGCGGGAATTAATGGGCTTGAGCTTGGCCTTTTGCTTACTGTGGTGTATTATAAATTATAACTAGCTAACCTAGCTTTAATTTATAAGTTATAACTAGCCAACATAGCTTTAATTTATAAATTATAACTAGCCAACATAGCTTTAATTTATAAACTATGACTAGCTAATCTAGCTTTGATTTATAAGTTGTGAATAACTAGCTAACCTAGCTTTAATTTATAAGCTATAACTAGCTAACCTAGCTTTAATTTATGTTATAACTAGCTAACCTAGCTTTAATTTATGTTATAACTAGCTAACCTAGCTTTAATCAATAAATTATAAATAACTAGCTAACCTAGCTCTAATTTATAAGTTATGAATAACTAGCTAAACTAGCTTTAATGTATAAGTTATAAGTAGCTAATCTAGCTTTAATTTATGTTATAAATAACTATCTAACCTAGCTTTAATTTTTAAGTTATAAATAACTATCTAACCTAGCTTTATTTTTTAAGTTATAAATAACGATCTAACCTAGCTTTAATGTATAAGTTATAAATAGCTAGCTAACTTAGCTTTAATTTATAAGTTATAAATAGCTAGTTAACCTAGTTTTGATTTATAAATTATGACTAGCTAACCCAGCCTTAATTATTAAGTTATAAATAACTAGCTAGCCTAGCTTTAAATTATGTTATAAATAACTAGCTAGCATAGCTGCAATTTATAAGTTACAACTAGCTAGCCTATATTTAATTTATAAGTTATAAATAACTAGCTTATCTAGCTTTAATTTATACAAAAGTAAACCAAAATAAAATGTGAAATATTGCTCTCTGCTGAAAAACACATAATACAGCATACCCACCAACATACTGAAGCTAACCTACAGAAAAAACCCATTAGCTTAGCTAACTAGCATTTACTGAATTTATTCTGCATTTAAAATGCAATTTAATTCAGCTGAAACAAATTGCTCATTTTAGCTTAGCATAGTTTAGAATTTGCTATGAATTTATAACTAAAATTCCTTCTAGATTATCAATTGTTCACGGTAACAAGTGTTTACTATGTGAAACTAAGCTTAACCATGACTTTACTGATATACTATATATTAAATATATAATATAAATGTAAAGTTAGCGTTAGCTACCGAGCTGGCTACTTTAGAAGACAGAAAATCAGCTAAAGGAATAGGCTAATGTTAGCCTAGCATATCTCAGGTTTAGGTCTGAACTTTTGGCTCTTCAACTTAATAAGATGTTTAAAGACACAACTTCTTTGGTCTTTTTTGGTGTCTAAAACATGTATTTCATGATAAGGTGAGTAAAAGAGGAATACTTTAACCCTTTACAGAGTTATTTTCAGTTTTATTGAGCTGAGCATTCAGAGCTGCAGTCGCCACGGCAACACAAACCCACTCAAGTTAGCACAACAGCTAACAGTTAGCTTAGCATAGCATTAGCACCAGTTCCACAAGTATAAAACTTTAAAATGTATAAAATTCCAGCTTTCACCAAGATTACATCTTTTAATCCAAAATGCCCTGGTGTTTTGGGGGCTGTACGCTGTGCAGTGTGCTCTGTGTATTCCATAAATAAGACTCCAGTTGCTAGCTAGCTAGCCTTAGCAAATAAATAGCTATATAGCTGTTTTAATGAAAAACAAATATGCAATTTGTGTGTTTTCTACTACTGGAATGTGTGCAAACATGTTAGCTAAGGGTAGATAAGATCATAAAATACCCATATAAGAAATCGTTTTTATTAAAAGCTGATATGCTATTTGTAAGTTTTATGTGTATTTTCTGTACTGGTGGAATGTTTGCTAACATGTTAGCTAAGGGTAAATCATTTAAAGAAATACTAATATAAC
This sequence comes from Astyanax mexicanus, assembly GCF_023375975.1. Lineage (NCBI taxonomy): Eukaryota > Metazoa > Chordata > Actinopteri > Characiformes > Acestrorhamphidae > Astyanax > Astyanax mexicanus. The sequence continues at coordinate 50,405,326 of NC_064417.1, forward strand.
AAGTCATTTATAAAAAGCTGATACACTATTTGTAAGTTTTATTTTATCTACTGGTGGAATGGGTGCTAATGTGTTATTTAAGGGTGAATAAACAAATACAAATCTGATATAACAAGTCATTTTTATAAAAAAGCTGATACACTATTTGTAAGTTTTATTTTATCTACTTTTGGAATGGGTGTGAATGTGTTAGCTAAGGGTAGATAAGCTAATGAAATAATGATATAACAAGTCATTTTTATAAAAAAGCTGACACACTATTTGAAAGTTTTATTTTCTCTACTGGTGGAATGGGTGCTAATGTATTAGTTAAAGGTAGATAAGCTAATGAAATAATGATATAACAAGTCATTTTTATAAAAAGCTGACACACTATTTGTAAGTTTTTATTTATCTGCTGGTGGAATGGGTGCTAATGTGTTAGCTAAGGGTAGATAAGCTGTGTGAATACACAAATCTGCTAAATAATACAGTGTATTGTACAGGTCAGTCCTTAAAGATACATGTGAAACTTACTTAGAATAATCTAAAATTAAAATATATTTTGGTTGGTTTAACACATGTTTGTACAAAATAATGCTGCATGTGTTTATGTATAGCTTTAATATATTCTTCAATATTTCATTTACAAAGAAAAAACAAGGAATGAGAAGAGATGTGTCCAAACTTCTGACTGTAGGTTTAGAGTTGTTTGTTTTTTGGGTGTGAACACATTCTCAATTTAGTTTGCCTTGAGAGATTTTGCAGTTTTACTGTCTGAAGCAGTGGAGAGTTTATGTAGGGTGTGGACTGTGGACTGCAGAGTGCTCTTCTCCTGATCTGCAGTTTAAATGGGTGATACGCTGCTTTTGTTCTTAACTCAGTGATTACAGCCCTGTGCACTCAGGTACTTTAGGAGACTTAAGCTTAAAGGACCCTCAGGGTAAGGAATTGGATTTGGTGCATAAGCTGATTTAAATGGTTAGAGTTATTACACTGTTTTTCTGAGCAAGAAAGAACATAAATAGGAATGTTTTAATCAAACTCAATTATGTTAATTTGTCTACTAATACTGAAGTGATCCAGACTATGAAGAAACACATAAGGAATCATGTAGTAACTTCAAAGTGTTAAACAAACCGAAAAATACTCTGTGAAACATTTAGGTGCTCTTATCTGGGGAGCTGTAACTTGTGGTTTCTGAGGCTGGTAACTCTGATGAACAGAGAAAACCCTCGCTTTTCCTTTCCTGGTCTGGTCCTGATGAGTGCCTATTTCATCATTGTAGTGTTTTCAATGGTCTTTGCAGTGACTGCACTTGAAGATACTTTCAAAGTTCTTGAAATGTTTTGGATTGACTGAACTTCATTTCCTTCTAAAGTATTTTTTCTTTACTTAGCTGAGTAGTTCTTGCTTTTCAAACTACTCAAATATTCACTATTCACCTGTAACCTTACCTCTTCACTACTTTACAACCGATGCTCTCAAACACATTAAGAGACAAGAAATTCAAGATATTAACTCTTGATGAGTTCAGCACAGCTGTTAACTGAAAGCCTGAATTCCAGGTGACTCTACCTCATAAAACTCACTGAGAGAATCCAGCAGAGATGTGTAAAGCTGTCATCTAAAATCAAAAATATAAAACATATTCTGGTTTGGATGAATTTAGTATTAATCTACAATGCAGAAAATTTTAAAATGATGCAAATCCACTGAATTTAAGGCTTCTGGACTCAATGGAACATGCCAAATGTCAAGGGAAACAATATTAGTCCTTTGACCCATGACATTTGGTATGTCGGTGTAGATTGATTTTGTATGGTAAAATCTTTCTTGGGACAAATCCTGCTTGCAAAAATGCTAATGCTGTCATTGATTAAAAAAAAACAAAACAATAATGATAAATTAACTGACAAAAAAACACATTAAAAGTATTTCTGCTTCGACTTTATCAAGTGTCGTTAATAACTGAAAAGTTACATATTAACAATGCATGGTATACCACAGGGGTGTCCAAACTACGGCCAGCGGTCCATTTGCGGCCCATTGTCCTTTTTGGAGAGGCCCGCGAGGTATTTTAGAAATAGATGAAAGTTGGCCCGCTGTTAAGGAGGTTTTTATAATGTGCGATTTAAAGTTTGAACGCTAGGTGTCAGAAACGGGCCAAAGAGTCTAAAAGAGGAGAGGGTGCGCATTTCTAGCGCAGATAAACGGGGCAAAGAGTCTAAAAGTGGCGAGAGTGAAGTTTTAGCGCAGAAAAACGGGCCAAAGAGTCTAAAAGCAGAGAGAGTGCACATTTCTAGCGGAGAAAAAAACGTGCCAAAGAGTCTAAAAACAGAGAGAGTGCACATTTCTAGCAGAGAAATATGGGCCAAAGAGTCTAAAAGCGGAGAGAGTGCGTATTTCTACCACAGAAAAATGGGCCAAAGAGTCTAAAAACTGAGAGAGTGCACATTTCTAGCGCAGAAAAACGAGCCAAAGAGTCTAAAAGTTGTCGTAATTAAGGAGTTTAATATTAAGAGACATTATGAAATTAAACATCAATCTGAAAAATCTTAGTTTACACAGCACTGTCAAAGATAAAGATAGTAAGTCAAGTAAAATGGTGTGTAAATGAAATAATCAGGAAAATGTATTATTTAAAGTGGTATATTTCATTATTTGTTTTATTACAGAGTCTGTGGCCCATGACTTCAAATATATTTCTCCTTCTGGCCCCCAACAAAAAAAGTTTGGACACCCCTGGTAAACCATGTTGTACCTGCTGGTGAAGTGTATTGTGCATTGTTACTGTAAGGTGCTGTTGCTAGGGCTGGCCTCTAGGTGGCAATAGTTGCGCTGTGCCTAGCTATTTTTTTTTTTCCCTGCTGCTTTGTGGGTGCACACAGAAAGCCACAGTGTTGTGTGCTTTCTCTGAAGGTGAGACATGCGGTGTTGTGCTCTGAGATTAATGCTAATTAATCCTTCAAATATATATGCCATCCATTTAAATTTTGTACAGATAAATACTATATTACATCTTATTACATATTATGTTTAGTGAATAAATTAAACAGTATTTTTGTGTTCTATTTGAGTATTTGGTGTTTTGATATTTCAGTTAATGTGGTGTATATCTGGGAGTTTAAATCATTTATTTTATTAGTCATGGAGTCTCAAATACCAGTTTTAAATGCAGTGTAATTAATTATATGCTTTTATTTTATTTTAATACGATCTGTGAGTTATTTTAGAGCTATTATTTCTGCGTAATGTTGATCTCAGAGTGCAAGTGGATAATTGCGCTAAATTAACACACAATGTTGTGTGCTTTCTCTGAAGCTGAAGTTATGATGAGCTGCTGTGTGAACCTGCGTCCAGCTGAATACGGGAGCCATGGGAGAGAAACGGTTACATTACAGTGATTACACTTTTACAGTTTATGTAATTTTACACAGAGGTGGGTAGTTCAGGTCCAGAAAGTAAAAATCCAAACAGTTCTGTTTAACTAATGTAAACAGAACTGATCTAAACATACACCTACCTATCTCAGTTGTACTTGGCTGCTGGTGTTTTTCCTCCATAGACACGTTCTAACCATTAGTTTTTTCAGCTCTGAATTACTGGGTAAAGCATATAAACACTGATGTGTTATTCACACAAATAACACAGGAACGAACTGCATGCTGTTTCTAGCGCTGTTAGCTTCTTCCTCTCTGACGAGACGGCGTCACTGCCCGGCTTCAGCTCTGCCTGTGGGCAGTCCCGAGCCAAGATGGGCGGTGCCATGAATACTAATTCACGGGTTGACTAGACACTGTGCTTTTCCTGATCGACTTGTTTTTTTTTTTTTTCTGAATATTTTCTTTTACTAGTTACTGCAGACAATGGAAGTTGAGAAAGAGTTTCATGTGCAGCACCATAAACAACTCTACAGAGAGATCTACTGTATTTTAAATAAAGGACAAGAAAAAGTGGGTTTAAGGGCGTTTTCAAACCAGCACTATTTGGTCCGGTTAAAACGAACTCTGGTCCGTTTGTAACTTTAGTGCGGTTTGATTGAGCAGGTGGGAAAACAGTAATCACACTCGGGTGCGGATCAAAAGAACCGGACCAAGAGCAGCTAGAGGAGGTGGTCTCGGTCCGGTACCAAACGAACTCTGGAGCAGTTCGCTTCGGTGAGAACGTGATCCAGTCTCGATCGGATCCAGCTATTAAATATAAGCCATTTATTTGAGCTAAACTGCTGATGCACAGTTTAAACTGATATATTAGCCAGATAACGCTAATTACCACAGCTGTGAACAAACACTGTGTCCATGCACGCGCCGTCTGCGCTGCGTTCACTGCTCACAGCCGCGTGACTCTGTTTATTATGTATAAATCTGCGCTGCACGTAGAAACACTGCAATTAAAAGCGCAATGTTTCAGCGTTCAGTGTAAAAACACATATATGCGCTGGAACACAGAATCTTCTCATTGTATTTACTTTTTTTTGTATATGTATATTTAATTCCACGGCAGACCACGCTCTGACCAATCACAGGACACAGCCTGCTTGCGTGTTTATTGGTGCGCATACATTCATGCCCGTGTGAAACCAGACCGAACAGAGCGAGAAAGTAAACGAACTCATCAACTGATTCGGAATACAGAGTTATTTTCAGTTTTATTAAGCTGAGCATTCAGAGCTGCAGTCGCTACGGCAACACAACCACACTCAAGTTAGCACAACAGCTAACAGTTAGCTTAGTGTAGCATTAGCGCCAGTTTCACCAGTATAAAACTTTAGTATGTATAAAATTCAAGCTTTCACCAAGATTACAGGTTTTAATCCAAAATGCCCTGGTGTTTTGGGGGCTGTATGCTGTGCAGTGAGTGTGCTCTGCGTAACCCATAAATAAGCCCACAGTGGCTAGCTAGCTAGCCTTAGCAAATAAAAAGCCATATGTCTCGCTGTTTTAATGAAAAACAAATACGCTATTTGTGTGTTTTCTACTACTGGAATGTGCGCTAATGTGTTAGCTTAGGATAGATAAGCTACCAAAATACCGATATGACAAGCCATTTTTATAAAAAGCTGATATGCTATTTGTAAGTTGTATTTTCTCTACTGATACATTTAATAAGCGGGTCTATATATCTTTTTTTTATAATAATACTTGTTATTATCACATGAGAAATGAATGAAAGCGCATTTTGATTGGCTCTTTCATAACGCTTGGCCATAAGCTTGTTTACAGCAGTTTCCAGCATCAGTCGGTTCTTTAGCTCCAGAAAAAGCCTTGTTTCAGAGCTTCCTGCAGACGTTTATGTGGCACCTGATTTACTGGATCCGGGCTGTAGTAGTAAAATGAGAGCAGTGAAAGTTAGTGAGGCGAATGAGAATAAGTCCTGATGGAATCTCGGGACAGGAATAAGGTTCAGCTCAGAATGGGAACATTTTATAATATAATGGTCCATTCCGATCACATGCTTCAGGCCCCTGTTCCCAGACTGAAATAGACCTTCTGCAGTTAGAGCGCTGGACGCTAACAGCGCGGCCCAATCCTACCGGGGGGAATTTCAATGGAAGACTGATGGATAAAGCTCGGACTCGGTTTGATAAATCCGGCTGATTTTCTTCCGCATGGTGAAGCTAATGCTCTGTAGCAGTGAAGGACTCCCTGTTGAGAGAGATTTAAAGGGGGGCAGGGGGGGTTAGGGTGTTTGGCATGAGGGATTTGATATGGGAATTGAATAGTACATCCCACAAGGGGCAATAACACCACTTCAAATACTTTATCATAACCCTAAACGGTCAACTCTCAGCATCTATTACAGAAATATGCTGCATTTTGAAATGATGATGATAGAAAAACATGATCTATTGCCTGACTCACAATGCAGGATTTATAAAATCTTAACCCATGTTCAAAACATCAGAGATTACACACATACTGTATACATACTTTAATACACAACACACTTTAAATACTGTAAATAGACATATTATACTTTTTCATACACCAGTTAGAAACATTCATGACATTTTTTGCACAACTTTGCACAAAATCACTTTCACATAAAGATAAAGAGATCTCACCAGCTCTATTTTTACCAGTTTAAGTCCCTTTCAGAATGAGCTGTTTAAGGGCTCTGACATTTTTATGCAAATAAGCATTTTGCTTTTGCTGTTGCTGGCCACACCCCATCTTTACGCTGAACATTTACCACAGGTTAGTGTTAACAAGCTAGTTCATGCCATAGTTAACTGTGATAGAGGCATAAAAACTATCTATAGCGATTTATTATAAAGCATGGAGACAATGATGTAGAGCTCTATGATCATTCAGATACCATTAAGTTATAAAGTGACTTTTTTGTTGTTTATAAGTATGTACGAGACTAAGACATTGTTAACCACTGATTTGTGTGTAAAGTTTTTAGTTCTTATGTAATTTACTTGTTTATCTTGTCTGTGAGAGTGTTTATGTATGTATTTTGGTTGCATACTTCAAACCAAGAAATAAAACAAAAATAATAAATTATCAATCAATATAATCAATAATCAAGGACAGTAGGTACAGATTCCTCCCTCAGACGAAGTCTTATATATCTTATTAAAATGCTGGGTCTTTTTATTTATTTATTAATAATTAAAGAGCAAAACTCATTTTTTTTTACTTACTTTAAGTACTTAGATCTCTATCATCTGCTGACTTGCCAAGGACAGTAGGTACAGATTTCTCCCTCAGACAAAGTCTTAAATATGTTATTAAAATGCTGGGTCTTTTTATTTATTTATATAAAAAATGTCAGAAAAACATTTAGGTTCCAGAGTTGCTCCTGTACACATAAAGTCGTCATATACCATACAGTGATTTTCTTTAGTTTCCAACAGTTTAGGTGTGGTTAAGACAGGGAGTGGAGCCTGTGTGGTGTAGTGAATGATACAATAAAGTGCAGGATATTGTTTGGTTGCATTGTATTTTGGTTGCATACCTAAAAACCAATAAATAAAACAAAAATAATCAAATTTATTTACTCAGTATTTTAAAGTACTTACATCTCTCTCATCCGCTGACTTGCCAAGGACAGTAGGTACAGATTCCTCCCTCAGACGAAGTCTTATTTTTTAAATGTATTTATTATTTTTCTTTGACAATCTCTTCCTTACGTATTGGCTCGGCTACATTGTAAATGAGGGCCACTCTCAATGTACTCCGAGTTTAAATAAAGCTTGCATCTGATGCTCCGTTCCTAAAACCCTGGAGCAACTTGGACTTTTCGTGATTATTTTTTAAATAAAATAACAAACTAGCCTTAAAATTGTCCCAATCATCCAGTACTGTTGCCAGGCATTAGGAAACTGATGGCTGCTCAGAATCTCAGTTTAGTTCAGCACAGTGTGAGATTTCCAGTACAAACACATCCTCTCATTTGGCTTTAAGACATAAACGAACTTGGCAAGCATTCACACAATTTATGATTTATTCATTCATTCATTCATTTATTCAGAACAAAGAAAAGCCATCGCCTCACAGACTGCATTAAATACATCATTTATTATTGAATACAAAAGCCAAAACATTTCAACATCATAAATATCACAGGACAACAGACAGTTTTAAACAACATACTTCAAACAAAACAGTGATAACTCTTGTGCGAAAGTAGCTCAGGGAGGGGAACACAAGTAAACATTAAACTGGTACAATCTGCACTCTTAAACATATAGATTCCTTTTGGGTTCTTGGTTTGGTTTGGATGTATTTAAATTTCTGCTGAAGCAAAATGTGTGAATATAGCAAAGTTAGTACATTTTAGAAATGTTTGCTACACTTTTTAATCCTTTAAAGAAGCATAAAAAACTGGTTCCACACGTTTGCTGTAACTCAGATCCCCCAAAAATTACATTACAACAGATAAAAAGAAACATTTCTTTCATCAAATACTGAACACAGTTTTTATCAAGTTTTTGATTATTTTGGCACTTTTTAAATTAAATTAAATGACCTACAAATTAAAGATTGCAACAAGATTGTTCTGTATAAATTAATTAGTCTTTTCACTGAATAATTGAATAAAAAAATAGATTAGCCAGCAAACTTCGTCTGAGGGTGGGATCTACACCTACTCTATGAAAAATGTCGGAAAAATCAGGTTCATATATTGAGGTTTCAGAATTACAGTGATTTTTCTTCAGTTTCCCACAGTTTGGGTGTGGTTAAGGCAGGGGGTGGAGCCTATGTGGTGTAGTGTATGATGCAAAAAAGCACAGGATATTGTGTTCCAAGTAATGTACACTACAACTGAACACCTACAGCTCCTCTGGGTGATGTCTAGGTTTATAAAGTAAAATAACATAAAAACATAAATTTAGATACTGTTCATTGTTTTTCATTGGACAGCAACTCTATTCAATAATGTCTAGTTTTCATAGATAGATTAACCAGCAGACTTTGTCTGAGAGAGGAATCTATACCAACTGTCTGGAAAAAAAAATAGAAAAATCAGGTTCAGATATTGAGGTTACAGAGTGTTTCTGTGCATGTCTAAAAGATCTAAAAGGATCTTTAGTTCAAGCAAATGTGTAGAACATATTTAACAAATATACACAAAACATCCAAATAACCCAAATCAGCACCTTTATGTTTAAAAGTGTTGAAAACAGTACACATTAGGCAGATGTTGGAGAGTTTGTGGAGCATGGTGCGCGAGAGTCTGGTGGAGGTGTGTGCTTTGTCTGTGTTTGTACACTAATGCCTGCAGGTTTTACCTCCTTAAATTGAGTAGAAAATGCAATTTAATACAGTTTATATGTGAGAGACCACTAATTTCCACCTATTTTGTAGTAGGTAGAATGTAGTGTCAATGATAAAAGGATGAAATGAAAAAAGGTTCCAATTTTTAGGCCTGCCATAATACTTTAGTGTATTTTTTTTTTCCCAATGTCATTAAAGTATACACAATATGTGCATCAAAACGCAAAGTAGTACATGTACAATATACTTTAAATGTATTAAAAAACACATACTTAAATCTACTTAAGTTCGCAAAAGCAAAATGTAATGCTTTAATGTTGTGTTTAAATATAGCTTAATATTACATATATACAACTAAAATATACTTAAGTTGTCATAAGTTGTTCCAAAATAGTACATTAGGTATGTATTTTAGAACATATATTTTAATTTATATTTTAATTTAATTTTTTCATGTTAAATGTACTTTGAAAAAATATATACTTAAATACACTTTCTTTCTTTTTTTTAAAGGGATGCCACTTATATACTGATAAAATATTTTCCTAAAATAAATCCTAATAAAAATAAAACATTATGTTAATATGCTGCCATTGCTAAGTAACATCGGGTGATATTAAGGTCTGCAAAAATGATTTATGTTGATATATATATTGCTTGGTAAATCAATAATTACTGTGACAGGCCTATATGCCATTACTGATCATTGAATATATGTTTAGTTTATGATGTCTCACACACACACTGTTGGAGCAGGCATTAGCATATTAGCTTAAGCATGTAGCATGTGCACTCTGCAGAGAGCCACACTGCCAGAAGGGTGCAGTGCAAGCTGTTAATAAATATATATTTGCACATACTGTATCACACACTGCATGCAGATCCTCAGTTTTACAGTGTGCTCTGCAGAGAAACGGCATGTTTTAAACAAACATCAGCCCTGATTAATATACACACAATATACTCCATTAAAAAGCTTTAGCCTGACATTTGTTTGTCTTTTTTTATCTACAGACAGCATGATGTAATTTTTGATGTAATTGCTTGTGAATCATTTTTGTTTTGCATAAATGTGTGAATGCTATTTGCTCTTAAAGGAACATTATGTGTTATATTTTCTGTAATAACACTGTACAAAAAATAAATATATATATATATATATATATATATATATATATATATATATATATATATATATATATATATATATATATATAATATATCTCACTCTCTTTTCGCTTGCTATCTAGACCTACAGTTTTCACAATTTCCACACCCCGGGTTGCCAGGTATGTAACACAATAGTACAAAATGCTGTGTCAAACACAGCATGCTTCATCCTCGGAGATGGAGTAAATGCCAGCAGACAGAGGTTTAGATCCCAGAAGGACTACAAGACAGATGGCGAACTTCTACTTTTCTCCTAGTAAACCAAATAATTTCAGCTAGTAGCGATGGGTATTTTAAGTGATTTTGAGTCAAATTTGAGGCTTTCAAAGCAGACAATTTTCGAAAGATATTTGAGATAAGTTAAGTGATTCCGACTAGTGCTGAATTTATTTATAGTGCTAGTGCTAGTCACCAAAAGTTTGACTCTGTAATAACTGGGATTATACATTAAATTACCTGGCAACCCATGCAAAATCCACTCTCCAGCTATTTTACACATTTGCTTTCATTTATAATACATATTGTTCCTTTAAGTTGGACGAATGTGGAAGATTTAAAACACTCAAAACCGATTTTTTTAAGGTGCAAAGCAACAAGTTCAAATACTAAAACCCATTACTGCGCGAACAGGACCACAAACAAGCCACAATACAGTACGGAAAACATTTCAAAAGAGCAATAATTCATCAAAAAAGTTCACAGTTTCGACACCAATGGCTGGCCCCACCTTAAATAACGAGCTTAACGAAGTGCACAGATATGAAGCTCACGAAAATGACATTTTTTTTAAAGGTCACTGTATCCACATATCCATACACAGCTGTATAGAACATTAAATTAAACATTAATCCTCTGAAATTACATTATCATGATGGTAGATGGTATATGGAGGACTATGGGGTGGCACGGTTGGATGGCAGGGGCGTGGCGGCTGGTTTTGGGGCTCATTGGGTGTTTTTTTTTCAGTGCTTTGCTTTACTGCATTACCTAAAAACCCAGACCGAGCGAAACTGAGTACCTCTAATTCACTTATCCCAGCAGATGGAGGGGTTTAGCAGTTACATCATTCCTTAGATAAACACAGCGCTTTGGGAATTTGGACCTTGTTTTGCTGGATCTGTTTCAACTGCAGAAGGCCTAGAACCTTCCCCAGAGGGAATAGGGTCAAGACTTGGCAACCCCTGTGGCTGTGCCTACAGAGAGAGAGACTGAAATATGACAGCCAGTATCTGAGCGGTAATAGAAGACACCACGAAAGACGTCAATACAGTGCAGTATTTTTGGACTCTAATTGGACTGTTATACTTAATTTTTTTAAGGTTTTAGCTCTTTACTCCATTACATTAGAAGAGAACTAGACATGAATATATAGATGTGACGTTTAAATTATAGAATATGAGCTCATTTTTTGAGATATAAAGCTCTGGAAAAAAAAGAAGAGACCACTTAAGTTTGAATCAATTTCTCTATATTGCTATTTATAGGTTTATGTTTGAGTAAAATGAACATTGTTGTTTTATTCTATAAACTACAGATAACATTTCTCCCAAATTCCAAATAAAAATATTGTAATTTAGAGCATTTATTTGCACAAAATGAAAAATGGCTGAAATAACAAAAAAGATGCAAATAATGCAAAGATTTTAGAAATCAATATTTGGTGGAATAACCCTGGTTTTTAATCACAGTTTTATCTTTTGCATCTTGGCATAAGGTTCTCCTCCACCAGTCTTACACACTGCTTTTGGATAACTTTATGCTGCTTTACTCCTGGTGTAAAAATTCAAACAGTTCAGTTTGATGGTTTGTGATCATCCATCTTCCTCTTGATTATATTCCAGAGGTTTTCAATTTGGTAAAATCAAAGAAACTTGTCATTTTTAAGTGGTCTCTAATTTTTCTCCACAGCTGTATATAAAACTATAATAAGTTTTTTTTTTTTAGTATCATTCAGCATTTAGAGTTCTCAGATTTAGACACATATATATATATATATATATATATATATATATATATATATATATATATATATAAAATGACTGCTATTACTTTAGAGCAGAAAAACTACCCAAAAAAACTTCTAAAACCAACAGCAACTATTGGCCATGTCTGTTCATGCAACCCAAAGCTCATCTGGCAGGCACTGAACTTTCTGACCACAGATCTGAACTGATAGTACAGTGTGTACGAATAGAAACAGGAACAGAACATAGTAGACAGTGTATCTCACAAAAGGACAAGATACAGTACCAAGTGTATCATGTTTCCTATGGCTTCTATCAACATTTGTATAATTTACTTTAAAACATTTGTTTCAAAGATGATATATACTGAATATTGATTTATAGCTCTGGAAAAATAAAGAGAGCACTTCAGTTTCTGAATCAGTTTCTCTGATTTTGCTACTTATAGGTTTATGTTTGAGTAACATTGACACTGTGGTTTTATTCTATAAACTACAGACAACATTTCTCCCAAATTCCAAATAAAAATATTGTAATTAAGAGCATTTATTTGCAGAAAATGAGAAATGTCTGAAATAGCAAAAAGATGCAGAGCTTTCAGACCTCAAATAATGCAAAGAAAACAAGTTCATATTCATAAAGTTTTAAGATGGACTAACCCTGTTTTTTTTTCATGCATCTTGGCATCATGTTCTCCTCCACCAGTCTTACACACTGCTTTTGGATAACTTTATGCTGCTTTACTCCTGGTGCAAAAATTCAAGCAGTTCAGTTTGGTGGTTTGATGGCTTGTGATCATCCATCTTCCTCTTGATTATATTCCAGAGGTTTTTAGGTGGTATCTTATTTTTTTTCCAGAGCTGTATGTTATATTATAATTTAAGACTATTTTTAATATTTCTGCTGAGATTCTTTCTTGAGATCTTCGATTCAAGTAAAGAATCATCAAGTGTTATTAAAGCAGAAATTCCCATCCAGCAGCCTAACTCTAATCTAAAGCCCAGCATTGCTTTAAATACGATGTTCTGGAGTCTAGAACCAAAAATAAAGAAGAAACACTGTCCAAATATCCCCACACTGCACTGTGTTTATATGTGTGTGTCTGATACACACATATAGAAGAGACTGTAAGCAATGACATCAACCTATCCTATTGGTCCTTATATAACATCATCAAATAGAATCAGTTAAAGCAGCTGAGCAGCTTCAGAAACAAGAAAAACTTGAAAAAATAAAGTGTTAGGACAGTCGTAACTTTCCATTCTCTCTCTCTCTCTCTCTCTCTCTCTCTCTCTCTCTCTCTCTCTCTGGGTGGTAGCAGTGGTAAGATTCCAACTGAGACGGTCATCTCAGCTTTATCTTTAAACAGAACGGAAATAAAACAACCAAAAAAAGAGATAGAAACTGAAAAAACGGATGGAAAAATGTCGTAGATAAGTATGAAGATTAGTGTCCTACACTGTATTGCAACATTGGCCGTGTGGGTGTTGCCAGAGTTATGGTATGTTCATATCTTGTTTTAGAGATGTCATGCAATGTTCCAACCAAACCGTGGCCAATCGTTCTGACTGAGGGTGATTTTAATGTTTTCTAACAATATATTGGGCATTTTTGAGCAATATCATTGTATTTTTCAGCAATAACTGAATGATGAAAAATTATCTTGGTAGTTTTGGGAAATATACCAAAATCTTTGAGCAATATCTATGGTAGTTTTGATTAATATCAGAAAATGCATGCAATTTCCTAGAGGTTTTAAGCAATATATTTTATTCTTTGTGGAAAAACTCAATGTTTGAGCAACATCTATGGTAGTTTTAAGTAATATATTGGACCTTTTGAGCAAAATCTTAAACTTTTTTAGCAATATTGTTGTATTTTTGAGCAATAACTGAATGTTGAAGAAATATCTTGGTAGTTTGGGGCAATAAACTTGAATTTTTTAGCAATATTTATGGTAGTTTTAAGTAATATCTTTGTATTTTTGAGCAATATCAGAGATGTTTTGAGCAAAAACTCAATGTTTGAGCAATATCTATGGTAGTTTTGAGTAATATCTTGGACCTTTTGAGAAAAATCTTTTTTTTAGCAATAACTAGATGTTGAAGAAATAACTTGGTAGTTTTGGGCAATATACTTCAATCTTTAAATAATATCCATGGTATTTTTAAGTAACATCTGAAAATTTGAGCAATATTTTAGAGGTTTTAAGCAATATCTTAGATGTTTTGAGCAATAACTCAATATCTTAGAATTTTTTAGCAACAACTGAATGTTGGAGCAATAACTTTGGTAGTTTTGGGCAATATATTTGTATTTTTTAATAATATCTGGAAAAATTAGCAATTTCCTAGAGGTTTTGAGCAATATCTTTTATTCTTTGTGCAAAAACGTTATGTTTGAGCAATATCTATGGGTGTTTTGAGTAATATCTATGAACGTTTTGAGTAATATCTTTGTATTTTTTGAGCAATAACTCAATGTTAGAGCAATATCTTGAGAGTTTGGGCAATCTCTACAAAAGTTGTCAGCAATAAATGTGACTTTTTGAGCAATAAATGAGTGTTCGAGCAATATTTTGGACATTTTGGGCAAAATCTTTTATTTATCTATGGAAAATTAGAGTATTATATTTGTATTGTTGAGCAATATCTAAAAATATTCACAACATCCTATATTTTAGGCACATTCTTTTTTTTTGAGCATTATCTTTCGATTTATGAGTAACGATAAGGCTGTTTGGCATTCCCAATGCACATTTAGTTCGACAGCTGCCCAGATACTTTTTTTTTTTTTTTTTAGAAAACAAAAGGCTGCTTTTCATGAACAATGTTCCCAATGTTCCTAATTTAGATTTGTAGTCTTGTAAAGTTTGCATAAATTTTGCCTACACTATCTTAAAATGGAATGAATGCAAAACAACCATAGCTTTCGACAATATCTATACAAAAAAAATAGTTTTATTATCATTGTCTTTAGTTAATTTATCATTTGAAGTGCACATTCAGCACAGTGTTTCACCAGACACTGGTCTTCGTCATTGTTAGAAATATATTATATATTAGTTATATCGTCTTTTTTCATGTCATTTCATTGTTTTTATGTTTTTATCAAAAAGACTACAGCAGTACATCAGGGCTGAGTGTTGAGTGCTTTGACATCGTAAGGTAGCGAAGATAACAAAAAAAAACGTAAAAAACTAAGAAAAAACAACACACATAATGAGGTAGATGACACGAATGACAACGACATACAGTATTTTACGAAAAACTTAAATATGAAAATGTTCAAATCAATCTCGTCCCATTACCGCGCTATCCCCGCCTGGGAACACTTACCCGAATGGCGTTGAATTGAAGAATTGCGTTAATTTATGTTTTTTATGCCTTACATCTCTTTGGCATATTAGTCACAGTGGAATCAGTGGAATGTGTTCCATGGCGCGTTATGATAAAGACTCATGGCGAATCACGCAACGTTCATTATGGCTTTATTACAGTTCCCGTTGGAGTCAGTCTGGTCTGTCCGATGTACAGAACTGCACTCGTCCTTCTCGCAGCTCCCGTCCACCGGGTCGCTGTCCTCGGAGCTGCCTTTGCTCCGTCCCTGGTGCTCGCTCTGCCAGCTGTGCCCGCTGTATTTGTATCCATTGAAGGGTCTGATGTTGGGGTAGTGCGCCCTCTTCTTGCATAATATCTCCTTAAAGGCGTACCGAAACTCCGGGCTCCTGCAGTAGATCAGCGGGTTGAAGGCCGAGTTGGCGTATCCGATCCAGTTCAAGATCCGGTACAGGTATTTGTCGACTTGGTAGAAACTCTCGACCACGTTGAGCACGAAGAACGGGAGCCAACACAAGGTAAAGATGCCCATGATGATGCCCAACGTCTTTAAAGCTTTGTGTTCCCTCAAGCAGAACTTTGGCTTCTTGGCCATCCGGACGTCGCTGCTGCTGTTGGCGTCTTGGTGCCCTTTTCCGATGCCATTATGGTGGAAGCGACCTTCACTTCGGTCTATCTTCTTCAGCTGCTTCCTGGCCTCCTGGAACACCCGGCTGTAAACGAAGACCATGATCACCAGAGGGATGTAGAAGGAAATAATAGAGGAGATGATGGTGTACAATCGGTTGGGTTGGAACTCGCAGCAGCTGGCGTCCTTCATACACGTCTGCGCCTCGTCTGAATTCGACAAATACCATCTCAAATGTATGGGCAGGTAGGAGATGAGCGCCCCGATGATCCACACCAGCAGAACCACGATGCGAGCCTTGCACTTTGTCAGCAAGGACTGGTAGCGGAACGGCGACGTGATGGCGAGGTAGCGGTCCAGAGCGATGATGCAAAGCGTCTCGATGCTCGCCGTGACGCAGAGCACGTCCGTCGCCGTCCAGAACTCGCACCAGAACCTCCCGAAGTACCAGTTGTTGAGGATGATGTGGATGGCGCCGAAGGGAACCACGATGAGCCCCATGACGAGGTCGGCGCAGGCCAGAGACATGATGAAGCAGTTGGTGACGTTCTGGAGCCTCTGGAAGCGGGCAATGGCCGTGATCACCAGCACATTACCCAGGACTATGGCTAGGACCAGCACAGACAATACGGTTCCAAGCAGGACCATTTGAAGCTCGCTGTAAGGGGGCGTGGAGTTGTTGGGCGCATTGGACGTGTTTTGAGATACTGGACTTTGTGTGGTTTCCATGATCTGAAAAGAGAAAGAGAGAAAAGAGAACGGGTCTGAAAAGTGAAGTCTTGAGGTGTAAACTCACAATTTTAAAGTCCAAAACTCAAATTTAATATTTACAAACAATACTTAGCTACTTGGGTTAGATGAACATTTGCAGCCACATCTTGACAGATCTTCTGTCATTATTAGAAGCTTACTTTTCATTGGCTCCTGGGTGTGTCTCTCAGTTTCTGACACTCACCCTCAGTGTGTAGTCATTCCCCCTTCAGGCTACCTTAGCTAAACTTGTAGATCATATATAGTATTATGATTAACTGCCTGATCTCGATGCTGCAGACTGTAAAATCAAGCTAAGCTGCTAACTCTGCGTTGGCATTACAACATTTTAGTAGTATTTTGAGCAATATATTGCTATTGAGTATTTTACATCTATATTTAGTACAATTAAATAAAAATAAAGACTAAACACAAGTCTATTTTATGTACAAGTATTGTGCAAAGCATAATTTAATTAAATAAATGTAAAATGTAGGTATAGTAATGTACATTTTTAAGTTTAATTAACTTAAATATAATTTAGCAAATTCAACTTGTCAAGACATAATATCTCAATATTTTAGGGTATTTTTGGAAAACAATATCTTTGGTGATATGACAAAAACATTTAAACAATGTACTATTGCAACAAAATCATTGTTAAAGTTTTGCAAACATATTTCTAAATACTGTACAACAGCAAGATTTTATATAAAATATAAATGGTTGATGATGTCAACCATGAAAACTGCTTTTAAGACAGGATATTCCTATTTTCATGGCAAGTATGTCTCCTTTTTATCTTTTTAAGTATTATTATACTGATATTATAGCAAACAATACAATATGACACATCACTAATGTGAAACGATATATCAGAAATCTAACAGAACATTTTCTTTACTATTGTTAACTATTGTATGTACAGTATATTTTATTGTCTTTAATTGCCTTTAAATATAAATCTAAATAAAACACATTTTAGTAACACTGTAAAATTGAAAAAGCTTTCAAAAGCTTTCGGTGTGATTTGCTAAAAAAATATATGACTGTATTTTAATATATTAATTCATGTTAAGACATTATTAAACATTACTAAATGTCAGTGCTTAAGAATGCTGTAAATACCAATAAATTAAAATATTATTTTAAAATAGTTGTAATGATTAATGTCCTAATGTCTTAACTAATTTAAATTAATAATAAGTTGAGATATTCTGTAGTAAGTAATATAAATTAATGTGTTTTTAGTTTAAAGTGTTTGCAAAAAAGTAAATAATTCACAAACCTCAATAAATAGATTTCCAAATCTCGATCTCCTCCCATGTAAACGAATAAAACTCTAGTTTAGGAGAGTTTCACAACTTCACGGATTTCCCTCCACCTTCATTCTCTTGCATTCTCTCTCTCTCTCTCTCTCTCTCTCTCTCTCAGAGCTGCTCTCGCTCGTCCGGTTCTCCTCTCTCTCTCGGACGCACTCGCTCCGCTGGGCTGAGCTCCATTGACTGTGGCTCTCAGGCTTTCTGTCACAGCCCTTATAACATTGTGTGCTGACATCACAGCTGATCCTCAGCCAATCAGCTGCCAGGACTGGAGTGGGAGAGCAGGCTGATTTGCATTTGAACCACAGAGCAGACTGTAGAGTAGAGCTACAGGTATAATAAGAGTTCACTTAAAAATGATGAGTTTCTTTGATTTTACCCAATTGAAAACCTCTGGAATATAATCAAGAGGAAGATGGATGATCACAAACCATCAAACCACCAAACTGAACTGCTAGAATTTGTGCACCAGGAGTAAAGCAGCATAAAGTTATCCAAAAGCAGTGTGTAAGACTGGTGGAGGAGAACATGATGCCAAGATGCATGAAAAAAACTGTGATGAAAAACCACCAGGGTTATTCCACCAAATATTGATTTCTGAACTCCTAAAACTTTATAATTATGAACTTGATTTCTTTGCATTATTTGAGGTCTGAAAGCTCTGCATCTTTTTTTTTTTTTTTGTTATTTCAGCCATTTCACATTTTCTGCAAATAAATGCTCTAAATGACAATATTTTTATTTGGAATTTTGCTTGCTTTCCAGAGCTGTATATTTAATGTGTATTTAGAGTAAATATATACAGTAATATTTCCTTTTGACTATTTTACATTTATTTTCATAAATGTTTTTATTAGGGCTGTTAATGTAAAAGCGTTAACACAAACAATTATTTAATTCGGAATCAATAATGTATAGCTAATATTCTACATAAACAGTATTAATAATAGTATTATTTAATGCTGTGTTTATATATATATATATATATATATATATATATATATATATATATATATATATATATATATATATATATTTTTTTTTTTTTTTTTTTTTTTTTTTTTATTCCAATTAATTCTGCCACCAAGTTTGACCCCAACTTTTGCCAAAATTCTGCCCTCGGCCAACAAACAGATTTTTTCCAGAGCAGTTCGCTTGTGGTGAGAATGTGATGTGGTCTTAATCTGACCCAACTATCAAATATACTCCTTTTTTTCTTTTGAAACTTCTGATAAGATGAAGTTTAATCTGATATATTTGCCAGATAATATACTGCTATTAACAAATGCTGTCTCTGCTGCTGCTCCATGCTGTTTACACGTGCAGTAATGTGCAGCGTTCACTGCTCACACCTGCACTGCACGTCCCATTTAAAAAAATGGGAGAAATGTTCATTTTATCAAACATTTACGTGTAAATAGTAAAATCAGATTTAGAAACTGAAGCGGTCTCTTATTTTTTTTCCAGAGCTGTATGTTGTTGTCCCATTAAAATATATAATGAAATATTTGCAGAAATGTGAGGGGTTGCACACATCCTCTGAGCTTTTTTTATTCATTATTACATTAAATTAAATAAAAACCAAAAATATACCATACAAATTGTAATACATGATTTTAGTTTATTTGGACCAATGGTCTCTGTATTGCATTATAATTAAAAAACTAATAATAAAAATAATTCTGTGTATATAATATATATAATGATATAATGAGCAATTTCACATGAAACATGGAATTTATCATTATCTCAGTGTTTTGGGCAATATGACAAGTACATACAGTACACTGACATGCCATATGTCACGGGAAGCGCCATATGTCCATGCCCCTGGGAAGCTAAAGAAAGCAGCACTGACCTTTGGGATCTGCAGAGAAATCATCCAAACTCTGATCATTCATTTTACCTCACCATGAGCACATCGCCCACTGTTCAACTAACCTCTCTCACAAGATAGCACCTCACAACGTATAGGTGTTACAGGTGTGGGCATTCCCAAACCCTTCCCTGAGGAACACTTCATGATCAACTTATTACATTATGATATCCCAGGACACATTTTTACATTAAGGAACATTTTTTCAGAAATCGTTTCAAAATTTTTTATTTTAGATGCAGTTTTGGGCAGATTGGTGAAGCTCCTCCCATTTTTGCTTTTAGAAGACTCTGCTTTCTTTTTAAATGTTTTTTTATACCCAGCCAAGTGAAGATTTGGTTTTAAATAAGTTTTATGAAATATTTTTTTATGCAATGTCCCCCTTTAACATCTGGTATGTATTATACAGTGTTTGCAAAAGTATTCATACCCCTTGAACTTTGAGCTCACTTTTACAACCACAACCACACCCTTACAACCACAAGCTAAATGTGTTTTATTGAGATTTTAAGTGATAGACCAACACAAAACAGCACACTATTATGGTCTAATCTGACCACAGAACCTTCTTCCACATGTTTGCTGTGTTCCTACACGGCTTGTGACAGATATGTGGCAGTTCTTCTGTGGACAGATGCTCCTGACCCACCTGAGCTGTGGATCTCTGCAGCTCCTCTGAGCAGCGCTCTCCTTGCTGGATCTGTCAGTTTGGGTGGACCATGGTCATGTCTCAGTAGGCTTGTATAATCAATTGTAGAACGCTTTTTTTTTTTTTTTGGATGATGGATTGCTCCTTGGGATGCTGAAAGCTTGGAATATGTTTTTATAACCTAACCCTGCTTTACACATTTTCATAAATTTATCTCTGACCTATGTGGTGAATTCCTTGGTCTTCATGATGCTGTTTGTTCACAGAACATTTTATTTAGAGGGTTCAGAGTTAAAGGGCTACATCACACTTTTCAGGATTTAATTTGATAAAAAATGAGAAAAACGTTTATAATTTTCATTTCATTTCACAACTGTGTGCACATTTAAGCTTGTGGTTGTAAGGTGACAAAAAGGGGTATAAATATCTTTTCAAGCCACTTTATGGGACATTCCAGGATTTTGGTTCATTTTGGTTCAGGGGTGGTCACTTCCGAAAATTTGATCTTTAATTTGATCATTTTTAGTCATATATTAATTAAATACAGGTAATAGACTATCAAAAAGTTTGATTCGTCAAGCTCAGATACCAAAGCCGTTTTATTAATTAGATTATGCAATATATTTGGTAACTTACAGTAACAGGGTTGCGAGTAACAGGGTTGTAAATCTAGGCTAAGTTGTGGTTTACCCCAGGAACAGATGCTAACTGTAAAATTTAGCTATGTATACAAGATCAAGGACCAACATAGTTATATAAGTATATAAAGTAAATTTTGACTCATTATTAGTCTTACAATATGAGTAACAGGATTGCGTGACACACACAACTTGGACAAACATATTTGGAAAAAAAAACTTGAAAATTGTTAGAGCACTTACTCTTGGTCTTGCCATGTGGGCAGAAAATGTCCTTGTGATGTCACTTCCTTTGTGCCAGTAGACAGTAATATTTTAACTCTTTCTCTGCAGGTAAAATTCCTTATGGTAACAGGGTTGAGCGCATGTTGTGGGACACGACTTAATAGCATAAAAACTGTAACATGCAAAACAATGTAGACCAAAGAAGTTGTTTTCATAAGTAAAGGTGATGCAGATCAACAATATACAAGAGGAAGTCGTTTATTTAGAGCTTATTTTAATTGTTAAATTTGCCAAAGGAGTTGGTCACCCAACGTGTGGGACAAGAGAAAACGGCCATTTTTTGAGGTGGTCCAAAGGTATTCGGTCTTTTGAATAATATCTAAGAAGCTTATTTTTCCACCAAATTTTACAGTTTGTCTTATAACAAGTACATTTAAAAAAATAGTCATTTAGATATTTTGGATTTGTACATTTGAAATTTAAGTGGTGGGACAGGAAATGTACCAAAATCCTGGAATGTCCCTTATGTTTTATTGTTCATAAAATGTGGGACTGTGAGATAAAAATAATTGCATTCGGCTTTCATGTATATTTTTTTATGTATATGCAAGTTCTTTACATTATAATTTACTTTTTCCTAACTTTCCGGACATTGGGGTTGTATGTTCATGTAAAATAATACCTGAATAAATCAAATATTAATTCAGATATGTAGGTATTATACATTACAGGTTCAGCATTTCAGCGTCTGCAGCAGTCTGTAACTGCACACAGTGAAAGGATCAGTCAGAGCGACTGGTTAAAAAGTTACAGCGTCTCTGATAAGATGTCAGAAGCGTTCGGCGGGAATGAACACGTGTGCTGTGTCAGTATGTGGAGGAGGTACAAAAAGTTCTATCTGCAGAAACAATCTGCTCTACTGCTGAATCCATTCTGTTCAGGTGCACGGTGCGTGTGTGCATCCTACACACAGCTCAGCAGTCAAATCATATTTTAAAAATGATGTCTGTATGTTTTACCGTATTCTTTGCACTATAAGGGGCACTTCAAATAATTATTTTTTTTCCAAAATCTACATTGTGTTTTATAATCCGGTGCTCCTTATGTATGAATTTTACCAGTCAGGTATTAAGGAGCAGTAAAGCCACCTCGCTAAAGTACAGCGTTATACAGGAGTTTCACTTTAGTTCTCTTCAGCAGTATTAGCATTAGCCGCTAACCGCGCTAAGCATTAGCTCTTTCGCTCATTTTTGATGGTGAGTATTATCGACCTGTAGTCTTTTGATAATCCTGGCTAGCACTGCTATTGCTAGCCGGATTATTAGCATTAGCATGATTAGTATTAGCATTAGCCGCTAACCGCTCTAAGTGCTAGCTCTTTGGTTGTTCTGGGGTGAGTATTATCGGCCTGTAGGCTGCTGATAATCTGCTGATTTTTAGCATTAGCATGATTAGTATTAGCATTAGCCGCTAACTGTGCTAAGTGCTAGCTCCTTGGTCGTCCAGGGGTGAGTATATTGGACTGTAACCTGCTGCTAACTCTGGCTAGCACTGCTGGAGCAGCATTAGCATTAGCCACTAACCACGCTCAGCGCTAGCTCTTTTGATATTCAGAGGTAAGTATTACCGTACTATAGCCTGCTGATAATCCTGGCTAGCACTGCTATTGCTTGCCGGATCTTTAGCATTAGCATGATTAGTATTAGCATTATCCGCTAATTGTGCCAAATGCAACCCCTTTGTCGTTCAGGCGTGAGTATATTGGACTGTAACCTGCTGCTAACTCCGGCTAGCACTGCTGGAGCAGCAATAGCATTAGCCACTAACCATGCTAAGCACTAGCTTTTTCACCATTCAGAGGTGAGTGGCTTACCAGAGCACTCAGGGTTCCTCAGTGTAGCGCTGTCGGGCGGCATTAGCTGCTAACCGTGGCCAGACTTAGTGGACATCTGGAAATCTAAGCTTACTGTAAATAAACGGAATCACTTTACTCACCCAAATAAACAGTTTTCAGGAGAGAAATCTGTGTAGATTAACATCCAGCACTTGTTTAACTTTAAAAGAAAAACCTGCTGAATTAGAAGGAAACCGTGGCAACACCCCTGTTCCTTACTAGTGTTGCATAGTGTTGAGCCTTATAATCCAGTGCGCCTTATAGTGCAGAAAATATGGCAGCTTTGTAAACACAATGTTCATGCAAATATTATTCAAATCAGAGTACAGGCAACAACTAATGGAAAGTTTATCCAGGTCAAAACCAGTTTTGTGGGAAACTGGTTTCATATGGTCTTAAGCTGTTTTTTATAGTGAAGCCATAAGAGCACAGACCCATTTCTGAATATTGATACCAAATTCATAACTGAATCAGATAAATTTAGTGAGCAGATAATTTATGTTTTTTTTCTTATTGTGGACACAAATTAATGTAAATATTTAAGACTTAAATTCTGATGTAACATATTGTAAATGGCGGAACAACTTGTATTTTACCATTTTGTTCTAAAAATGGTATCAGATCATACTATATGGATCAAATAACATTTAATTTAAGCATTTAAATTGTTAAATGGTTAGAATAGAGCTGTAGAAGCAAAAGACACTTTTAAAATGAGATAATTTTATATAATTTTATAAATTATTACAGATACACAAACTGTACTGTGATGCTCTCAGGATGTTCAGTATATGTCATTTAGCAACTTCCTGACTTAGGTCCACTCCCATTTCATACCTTGGCCCTACTACGTAGCCTTGTGCTGCTGTTTTGAGTGTGCACATAACATAAAATTAAGTAAATGGTAACCCAGGGCGCTATTAGTTACTAGCGATTCATCCCACGTAGCTTGTTTTAACATGATAAACACGCATACCACAGTCCAATATACATGCCTCTGAATGGCGAAAGAGCTAGCGCTGCGGTAAGCCGCTAATGCTAATGCTGCTGCACCCAGTCTTAGTGCTGGAGAAACTTCACTGAAACTCACCCTTATAACACTGTACTTCAGTGGAGTGGTTTTACTGATCCTTAATAACTGAATTCTGTTAGAAATTATACATAATTCGCACCTGTTTATAAGGTGCTCTGACGATTTGAAGGAAATTAAAGTACTTTAAGGGCACCTTATAGTCCAAAAAAATGGCTCTATGAGAAAAATGTTGGAAACAAGTAGGTGGTCATGATGCAATGCACACTACAGTCCAATATACTTTAATGCTAATGCTAATGCACCTAGCCTTAGTGCTAGAGAAACCTCACTGAAACTCACAATTATAACTATAATAATTTAGCTAGCGATTCATTCAACGTAGATTGTTTTAACATGATAAACATGCATACTACAATATACATGCCTCTGAATGGCGAAAGAGCTAGCGCTGCGGTAAGCCGCTAATGCTAATGCTGCTGCACCTAGCCTTAGTGCTGGAGAAACTTCACCTGAAACCATTATAACTCTGTACTTCAGGGGAGTGGCTTTACTGATCCTCAATACCTGACTGTTAGAATTTACACATAAGGAGCACCGAATTATAAGGCACACTGTTGATTTTTGGGGAAATTAATGGATTTTAATTGCGCCTTATAGTCTGAAAAATATGGTACTATGAGAATGAAGTTGGAAACAAGTAGGCGGTCATGATGCAATGCACACTACAGTTCAATATACTTTAATGTTAATGCTAATGCACCTAGCCTTAGTGCTGGAGAAACTTCACTGAAACTCACCATTATAACTCTGTACTTCAGGGGAGTGGCTTTACTGATCCTTAATAATGCACACTACAGTCCAATATACTTTAATGCCAATGCTAATGCTGCTGCACCTAGCCTTAGTGCTGGAGAAACTTCAGTGGAGTAGCTTTACTGCTCTTTAAAATATGAATTCTGGTAGAATTCAAAAGGTGCACTGTCGATTTTTGGGAAAATTTATGGATTTTAATTGTGACTTATAGTCCGAAAATAACGTAAACAATGTGGAAACAAGTAGTTGATTATGATGTAATGCTTAATCAGTGTAAAAGTGCAGCAGCAGGGATCATGTGACATCTGGGCAGTGTTAGTGTGGATGCCGGGGTCGGAGTTGGCGAGGTTTTCGGCTGCTATCGTTATCAGAGCTGGCTGCTTTCCACGAGGATCAGACCGGCACGGTGCTGCTGAAGAGCCTTCCTCTGCTGGAGCTGGAGCGCTATCTCAGGACTCCTTATATACTGCCCTCACATGTAGACAGGATCATAGGAAAAGTGTGTTTATGAGCCTCTTATCTCAACAATGTTCCAGCCCGAAATACACCCAGCACCCCGATCAGCTCGGCTAACAGCGCTGCCAAACTCCAGCGGGAAAAAATAGCAGCTGGTGGCATCCAGAACCCTCTGTGTGTGTGTGTGGGGGGGGGGTGTGTGTGTGTGTAATGAGCTCAGTAGCGGAGTGGTGGGTTTGTGTTGGCGCGGTATCGCGGGGCGGCTACTCCACCGTGAGAACGTCACTCTTCAGTCCGCCCCTCTGAGGAGGCGGGAAGATGAGAAGGGGGGAGGGGCTCATCTCTCTTCATTTGCATAGTACATCATGTTCCCTACTTGCTACTCTCTTTAAAGGGATCGCTTTACTAAAAAGAGCCACTTATTATGGTTGTGCATCACAAAGCAGTGAATGTTGTTATCCAGTTCATATTTTTCTTCTTCTTCAGTTTTTTTTGTATTAATTTTAAATTTTTAAAGTTGTCAAGTTGTTGGGTACCACTTCAAAATAAGGCTCCTTTATAAGAGGTTTATGAATAGTTTATAAAGGAGTGTATTCATGCTTAAAAATAAGTTGTAAATGCTTTAAATACATTAATAAGCACATACACAGATTTACTGCTCTACAGCTCTATACTGGGGAGGTAAACGTTATATCATTCTATAGACCACACCTAGCATTAGGTTCATATTCATACTAGGTGGTTATTAAGGTGTTTCTATTTGGTTACTAGGGTGTTGCTTTGTCATTGTTAATGTGTAGCTTTGTGTTTAAAAAGGTGTTGTTTTGTCATTGTTAAGGTGTTGGTATGTGGTTGTCAAAGTGTTGGTTTGTGGTTGCTAGGGTGTTGCTATGTGGTTGCCAAGGTGTTGCTATTTGGATGCTAAGATGTTGCTTTTTGATGCTACATTATTGCTAAGGTAACAACTATTTGTTTCTTAAGTTGTTGCTATGTTGTGCTAAGGTGTTGCTATGTCTTGCTAAGGTCTTGCAAGGCCATTGTTATTGTGTTGCTATTTAGGTGCTAATGTGTTGCTATGTCATTGCTAAGGTGTTGCTATGCCATTGTTGTTGTTGATGAGGTTAAAAAGGTGTTGATTTCTCATTGTTAAGGTGTTGCTATGCCATTGTCAATGAGTTGCTATGTAGTTTCTAAGGTGTAGCTATGCCATTGCTAAGGTGTTGCTATGTGGTTGTTAATTTGTCGCTATGTGGTTGCTAATGTGTTGCTATGTCGTTGCTAAGGTGGTGATATGCCATTGTGAAGGTGCTGCTACATGGTTGCTAAGATGCTGCTGTGTCATTGCTAAGGTGTTGCCATGCCATTGTTTTTGTTGATAAGGTTAAAAAGGTGTTGATATGCCATTGTTAATGAGTTGCTATGTGGTTTCTAAGATGTTGCTTTGTCAATGCTAAGGTGTTGTTATGCCATTGTTAATGTGTTGCTATGTGGTTGCTAAGGTGTTGCTATTTGGTTACTAAGGTGTTGCTATGCTATTGTTAATGTGTTGCTATGTGGTTGCTAAGGTGTTGTTATTTGGCTGCTAAAGTGTTGCTATGATGTTACTATGTCTTTGCTAAGGTGGTGCTATGTCATTTTTAAGGTGTTGCTACATGGTTGCTAAGGTGTTGCTATGTCATTGTTAAGGTGTTGCTATATGATTGCTTAGGTGTTGCAATGACGTTGCTTAGGTTCCCTTTTTTTGTTAACTTTCTAGTTCAAAGCTCTGTTTAATACATCCTGGTCATTTAGGAACTGAACTTATGTAGATGCCTCTGCAACAAAAGCCACAACATTGACATTTTCTAAATATAAGTACATGTGAGGAAATCCTAAGGAAAACATTGGTGTTGACTTTATTAACAAAGAAAAATAACATAAAATATGTGACCAATTATTATATATATATTAATTTCGTATATTTTTAATCTGAGTTATGGAGCTGTATAAGGGGCTGTGTTGGTTTAGTGGGTGAGGGTTATGTGTAGGCATGTGATTTATAGGCTGAGGTAGAAGAGGAACAGCTGCCTAGACCATGAATTTCTGCACCATCCTGCCAAAACACTTTAACTCCATCTGAACCTTATTATCATTCTTCTAGCACATGCTCAACACCTTCATAGAGGCTACGTAGGGCCTTGAGTGGTTAACTCAAACTACAACTTCAAGTAGACTTAGAGTAACATAAAGGCTTTCTTTTTATCCAGTAAAAACTGTGGGATATAACTGCTATCTACTAAATTAACTACTAAATTAGCTGCTAACTGACAGCAATATTTACCATGTTTAGCATTACAAGTATTAATTAAATATTGCCATTGTGTTTTTGAAATATATGAATATATCAATATTTTCATACATCCCTACAA
Organism: Astyanax mexicanus; assembly: GCF_023375975.1. Lineage (NCBI taxonomy): Eukaryota > Metazoa > Chordata > Actinopteri > Characiformes > Acestrorhamphidae > Astyanax > Astyanax mexicanus. Next base: position 50,433,198 of record NC_064417.1, read on the forward strand.
CTAAAGAAAAGTATTGACTTGAAACCAATGAGGAATTCCATACATACCATTTTTCAGTTGAAAAACTGCAGAAAAACAGGACACACAGTATGTTCTCTCTATCTCAGCCACTAGTGCAGGCTATTATAACCCTTCCTTATGTTCTAAATAAAGCAGCATTTGCTTAAAGATATCAGATATTTATTTAAATAAATATTACACAGTAATATGAACTGTGGTTAAATTACATAATTTATAATAACTCATGCAGGTCATGCGTGTTTGTCAGGGTCAGGCAGATATAAGACAAGTGTAGATAGAATAAAATGTTTTTATTAAATGAGTGTAAATCCAAAAACATTCAAAACTAGAAAACGAACATGAAGGGAGCAGTATAAAGATCAAGGCAAAATCTTAGGATATATATAGTGAGGGGAACAGGTGAAATCAATAATCAGGTGTTTGTAGTCTTGGAGGTTCCAAGTGATGAATGGTGTGTGTGGTGCATTCTGGGTGAGTCTGGAGCTGGAAGATAATGGTCAGGTTTGAGTATGGAAACTTCATTGTGAATGCTTCAATCCTTATTTTGCTGACAACAGCTGGTGTGATGATTAATGATCAGGGGAGCATCTCATACGAGAAAGTGATTTATTAAATAAGAGTAAATCCAAAATTATAGTCATAAAAAGGCAAGAGAACACACCAAGAATGGTGAGACAGCCCAGGTCGATAGCAAAGAAGGCAGTTGAAAGGGCAGGGTAAAATCGTAGGAGAAATACAAAAAAAGGGGCAAAAATAAATACATAAAAATAAAACTCTTTCTATAAATGGACGGAACCAAATCAAATACTCAGCCAGGAGTGAGTGAAGTGCAAGGGTTTATATAGTGTGGGCAAGAAAATGCTTTCTATAAAGAGGAAGAGTGAGTAAAGTGCAGGGGTAAATAAAGTATATATAGTGAGAGCAACAGGTGAAATCAATACTCAGGTGTTTGTCTTGGAGGATGTATGTTATGTGTGGTGCATACTGGGTAATTGAGTCCAAAGCTAGGAGATAACTGATAGACACAGGTTCAGGAGAAAAGGGAGAACGGGAAAGAAAACGCTTTCTATAGATGGACGAAACCAAATCTAATACTTGGGTTGAAATCAGTACTAAGGTGTTTGTGGTGTGGAAGGTGTCAAGTATTGTATAATGTGTGGTGCATTCTGGATAATTGAGTTTAGAGCTGAGAGATAATTTGTAGACACATGTTTAAGAAGAAAGGGAAAACTGGCAAGAAAATGCTTTCTGCAGATGGACAGAACCAAATCTAATACTCGGCAGGGAGTAAGTGAAGTGCAGGGGTATACAGTGCCTCCAAGTAGTATTCAACCCCTTGCACATTTTGCTAATTTAACAAGTTGCAAATAAGTTAGAGCCTTCAAACTTTGAACAAGAGCAGAATTTATTAACAGATGCCTAAATATTACAAACAAAAAAATATAAGTTGTTCAGTTAAATTATAATACATTTTAAACTTAAACATTTGGGTCAATTATTATTCAACCCCTAGGTTTAATATTTTGTGGAAAAACCATTGTTTGCAATTACAGCTATTAATTGTTTTTTATAAGACATGATCAGGCTGGCACAGGTCTCTGGAGTAATCTTGGCCCACTCCTCCATGCAGATCTTCTCCAAGTTGTCTAGGTTCTTTGGGTGTCTCATGAGGATTTTAATCTTGAGCTCTTTTCAAAAGTTTTTAATTGGGTTAAGGTCAGAAGACTGACTAGGCCACTGCAGCACCTTGATCTTTTCCCTCTTGAACCAGGCCTTGGTTTTCTTGGCTGTGTGCTTGGGGTTGTTGTCTTGTTGGAAAATGAAATGACAACCCATTTTAAGATCCTTGACGGAGGAACGGAGGTTCTTGGCCAAAATCTCCCGGTAGGCTGTGCTATCCATCATTCAGTGGATGCGGACAAGATGGCCAGGCCCCTTGGCTGAGAAGCAGCCCCACAGCATGATGCTGCCACCACCATGCTTGACTGTAGGGATGGTATTCTTGGGGTCATATGCAGTGCCAAACGTCGCCAAACGTCACGGGTGTGGTTGGCACCAAAGACCTCGATCTTGGTCTCATCAGAGCAGAGAATGTTGAACCAGTCTGCTTCAGACCCCTCCAAGTTATCATAAGAAAACTGTAGATGAGCCTTTACTTAGCGCTCTGAAAGTAAAGGTACCTTACGGGCTCGCCTGAAACAGAGACCATTGCTGTGGAGTACATTGCTTATTGTATTGACTGAAACCAATGTCCTCACCACCATGAGATCTTCCCGGAGCGCCCTCCTTGTTGTCCTTGGGTCAGCCTTGACTGTTCGGACAAGCCTGGCCTCAGCACGGGAGGAAACTGAAAGGCTGTCCAGGCAGTGGAAGGTTAACAGTAGTTCCATTAGCCTTCCACTTCTGGATGATGCTCCCAATGGTGGAGACAGGTAGGCCCAACTGTTTGGAAAGGGTTTTGTACCCCTTGCCAGCCTTCTGACCCTCCATAATGTTGTCTCTGATGGCCTTGAAATGCTCCTTAGTCTTTCCCATGTTGACCATGTATGAGTGCTGTTCACAAGTTTGGGGAGGGGCTTAAATAGCCAGAAAAGGCGTTAAAAACAGATTATTAATCCAAACATTTGTAGCTCATTGTTCTTTATGCCTAAATTACTTCTTAATACTTGAGGGAACCAAACAGAGTTCTGGTGGTTTGAGGGGTTGAATAATAATTGACCCACTGAATAAACTTTTCACCATTTTAAAAAACAATAAACAAAGAAATAACATTATTTTTTGCTGCAGTGCATTTCACACATCCAGGTTGATCTACAGTCCAAATGTCACAATGCCAAGTTGACTCTGAATGTGTAAACCTACAAAATGTGCAGGGGGTTGAATACTACTTGGAGGCACTGTATATAGTGAGGGACACAGGTGAAATCCATTGACAAATGTAATGCTGCCTCTCAGGGCTTTTTTTAATGCTCACCCACACACAGCAAGGGTTTCCTATGGATGTTTTCAAGATTTTTCACTAATCGAGCACTTATTGGAGCAACCTATGAAAGTAGAGCAGGATCTACAGGCACAGCTGCAACAAGATAATATACATACTGCAGAACCTCCATACCCAACCGTCTCAATCTCATCTTACATCCAGGCTAGAGAAACCAACAGGGTCTAAACTAGAGTCTCATCCTAATTGCATGTTCCTCACAAGTAAAACATTAGATCAACACAATTATTGCCAAACATGTGACAGTTTTGTAATTAACAAACTTTACCTCATTCATCTGGAATCAATGTAAACGCTGATTATAAAACGTTTATTTTTCCAGCAGGCCCTCCAGAATATCCAGATGGATTAAATGAAGGATTGAGGCCAAAGCAGAACTTTCCTGTAATTCCCCCAACTTTAAATCTGCAGTGTGAAATGTTGCCATCCGTACGTCCAATTATATTGTACAATCTTTGAGATCAACAATCTCTGTGCAGAGCTTGCTGTTGGCAGTATCTATATTTCTTTGCCAGAAGCCACTGATTCAGCATCTGCAATTTCCCTGTCACTTCTGTGGAAATCTATTTAAAATTGCTTTCGTTTTTAAGGTCGACTCTGCTTTTTCAGGTTTTTCCGCTGCCAGGGGTCATCAGCTCTGTGTGTCATGGTTTGCACAGAATTGCAGACACGTGCAGATACTGATAAAAATATATGTTTATTATAAAATAAACAGATGTAAACGTAGTCGATACAGAAAAATGGGTAATCACCAGTAAACAGAGCAACGAAGGCAAAACCATACCATAAACGAGAAACAGTCCAGAGTTCATACACGAGAGATCCAATGTCAGAGGTAATCCAAGAGGCAGTAGTGAAAACACAGTCCAGGTAATACACAAGCAATCCAATATCAGAGGCAAAGGCAATAATCGGCGTTGAGAAAACAAAAGCAAGGTCATACACAAGATAAACTGAAGACAAGAGATATAGAACGCTTTGTAATGAGGAGAACCTACAATACGCGGCGTGGGTGTTTGTGTGGCGTGCACCTTTATAGTGCCAGTAATCAGTATTCGGGACTTCCTGGAGGAAGCAGGTGAGGTGTCACGTGATCAGAAGAGTGCGTGATGTCAGCGGGTGGTGCATTCTGGGTAGTGTAGTTGTTGACCTGAGAACCTCCGTTAGAGCTTGGTGTGGAAGGGACAGAGGAGCTAACAGCACCAGACGTGACACTGTGGTTACTAAGGTGTTGCCTATTTGGTTGATAAGGTGTTGCTTTGTCATTGTTAAGGTGTTGCTATGTGTTTAAAAAGATGTAGCTTTGTCTTTGTTAAGGTGATGCGATGTGGTCGCCAAAGTGTTGCTATGTGGTTGCTAGGTTGTTGCTATGTCATTGTTAAGGTGTTGCTATGTGGTTGCTAAGGTATTGCTATTTGGATGGTACATTGTTGCTAAGGTATTCCTGTTTGTTTGCTAAGTTGTTGCTATGTTGTGCTAAGGTGTTGCTATGTCTTGCTAAGGTCTTGCTATGCCATTGTTAATGTGTCGCTGTGTGGTTGCCAAGGTGTTGCTTTTAAAATGCTATGGTGTTGCTATGCCATCATTGTTGTTGGCAAGGTTAAAAAGGTGTTGATTTCTCATTGTTAAGGTGTTGCTATGCCATTTTTAATGAGTTGCTATGTCATTGCTAAGATGTTGCTATGTGTTTAAAAAGGTACAGAAGCCACTGATTCTGCATCAACAATTTCAACAAGTTCTGTGGAAATCTATTTAAAATTGCTTTCGTTTTTAAGGTCGACTCTGCTTTTTCAGTTTTTTCCGCTGCCAGGGGTCATCAGCTCCCACACTGGCAGGTCAGTTTCCCTGCCAACATATTAATATTGGGATCACATGGGTGGAAAGTGGACCAGGTGGGTCTCAGGTGGGTCTCAGGTGGGCATGGGCCTTGAGTGGGTTGTACAGGTGCCATTTCTTGGACCCAGTTGGGCTTCCCAAATGGGTTTCATCATTGCAGCACACCTTAATCTCAAATAGGTAATAGATAGGAACCATGTGAGGTGAACAAACCAGATGGGACCCAAGTTCAACCACTCCTGGTGCAAATAGTAACCCAATAGTAAGTTTGGGGCCAATATGGAACCTGTGGATAAAACAATGTTGTTCTGCATTGGGCTGAATGTACATGCCTCACATTTGCATGTCATTTTAATCAATCAATCAATCAATCAATCAATCAATCAATCAATTAACCAATCAAATAACACATTAATTAACAAATCAATTAACAAATCAGTTAACAAATCAATTAACACATTAATTAACCAATCACTTAACCAATCAATCAATCAATCATTTAATCAGAAGTACATTGAGGGCAACCCACATTTATTCTCAATGTAGCCGAGCATTTAAAAATACACGCATTTATATGACAAAGAAAATAATAATTATTTTTAATTATTTTAAAATAACAGTAAATAAAATATATATACATAATAATAATAATACTAAATACTAAATAATAATACTAAAACTTAAAGTTTTAATTAATATGAAATTAAGATAAAAGAGATAAGATTAATACAACACAAATTAATCAAAAACTTACTTTTACACAGTACAGAAATAATAATAGTTATAATAATAATAATAATAAGAAGAAGAAGAAGAAGAAAAATAATAAAGAAACTAATAAGATAAAACAAATAAAGAAAAATGTATACAAAAATATTAAACAAAAATTTAAATAAAATAATGAAGTGCATTTTAGTGTATTTGGTGTGCATCCAAGTTGCAGTTGGATACTGTGTTATAATATCACTGACAGTTGGCTGTGGAACCTTTAGTAGTGAGTAGTGATATTTCATGACTAGATTTGAGTTGCACAGGTGCTGGAGTTCACTGAGCTCCTGAGAGCCTGAGACCCATTCTTTCACTATAATGTTTGTAGAAGCAGTCCCAGCATGCCTAGCTGCTGCTTTTATGATTATACACCTGTGAACCTGTAGAAGTGATACAGGAACACCTGAGATGAGACATAAAGCATGTTACTAATTGGTTGCAAAGCAAAAATCTGAATATTTCATATTTCATATAAAAGACTTGATCAGATCAATGAAAAACTCTGATGTTCTGCAGTAATCAGATTTTAAAAAGTGCATAGTGACCGTTTTAAAGACCCTACTGCGTCTGCAGCTGTGTCTTATGATCAAATGTATTTCAGAACCATCATTCCTTTTCATAACAGCATGGCTGACATTGACAGCTTTAGCGTGTTCCATGGAACGGAGCAGGGAAGGTCATAAAACTGCAGCCAGCGCTCTATAAAAATCCTGGCAGTGGTGGTCGTCTCCATGCCTTGGCAGCATTACTTCATGCTGTTTTCCTACATCCTGTCCGTTCACATTGAAATACACTGATGTGGATTTGCTATTAAAGCCTACGCTCATTTCACAATTCACATTTAACAGAACAATGTACCTGAACCACCCTCCACAATCACATTATCACAATAACATTCCCACAATCAGTCCCACAATGCCATTTCCCAAGCTCTTGGCTGGTCACAGGTGATTCTGGCACCTGGTGTTCCAGTACAAAGGTGATTATGAAGGAACACATAAGGAATCATGTAGTAACTAAAAGTGTTAAACAATCCAAAATACCCTGTTAAAAAGTTTTTTTTAGGTCCTCTTATCTGGGGATCTATTACTTACGATTGTTTCTGAGGCTGGAAACTATGGTAAAATAAGAAAACTCTCGCTCTTCCTTTCCTTTGGTGGTCCTGATGAGTGCCAGTTTCATCATCATAACGTTTTTGATGGTCTTTGCGATGACTGCACTTGAGAATACTTTCAAAGTTCTTGCAAAGGTTCGGATTCACTGACCTTCATTTCTTAAAGTAATTTAAAACATTTAAAAATAGGGTTTATTAAAGTATCATATTACTATAAGCTTGAGCACAGCCATGTACCAATACAGCCACAGTAATCTGCATAAGCAGGTAATTAGAAACCTGTCCTACAAAAATCCCAAACAAGATCAACATTTCAGCTTTTATTTCCAGGTTTTTACATCTGTAAAACATTGCACCTTTGCACCATTGTTACCCAGGTGTGTCCGGTTATATTGATTTTTCAAACAATAAATAGTGCCAAAAATCTAAATATATGAATTTCAACATGAAAACCAGGGAGCTATAAGGGTCTATGGATGAGAAACAAGCAATTTTGAAGCTGAGAGATGGGAAATCAATCAGAACCATTACAGCACAAATATGAACCACAAACTGTACAGCCATTTGTAATGTACTGTAGAAGAAAGTCGTCACTGGTGTAGTAAGTTACAGATGTCGAACCCGAGAACAAAAGAAACCCAGGAAATCGATAGCATCAGTAGTAATCAGTGGCAAATTCAGGCATGTTTCATTTAATCTAAAACACAAGGCAAAATCGCAGTCCAAAAATCAGGCAGAGTTCAAAACCAGAAACAGATCACAAGGCAAAAATCATAGTCAAGGACAGGCAAATATGGAAAAAAAAACAGGAATAACAAACACTGTAGAAAACCACTCAATAAGGCACTGGTTTTGCAATATCTTACGACTAAACTAAGCAAGAGTCCCAATATATATATAGTCCATGTAATAAGCTGATCTCCCACAGGTGTGTGGGAAGGGCGGAGTCAGCTTATTAGAACTCTGGAGAGGCTGATTTTAAAGGTGCACAGAAGATTTTATGAGCAAATGTATAGAGGCTTCTCCAGAAGATAAAAAGTACGTTTAACAAAACGAATAGAAAGTTAATAGTGTCTCTTCTATGCATCTTTTAATGTCAAACTAACATTTTAATCCACAGCAGAAATAAAGTGATTGGCCTCACTTTTCCAATACAGTTGGTGGAGAGAATGCAGTCATTGGTTGATAGCAACAGTTCCTCAGGTACCACTTTAAAATAAGGGTTTATGCATGGTTTATAAATGAGTTTATTAACTATTATTGATTAGGTTGTAAATGCTTTAAAATCCATTGCTACTGATGATTGTAATGGGTTTTAAAGTATGCAACCTGATTGATAACCATTAATAAACTCATTTATGACCATTCATAAAGCCTAGTCTTATTTTTAAGTGTTACAGTTCCTCACAAACCTTCATTATTTAATGAGGTTTGGCTTCACAGCAACACAGAAAAGCAGCAGGTCTGGCTTTAGTCTTCCAGTCCTCAGTTCTAGGCTGAACTGGGCTTATCTAATACAAGCATGTCTGGAGGAGTATGTTCTTAAAAAGTGCTTTTAGTGAGTTGAACCAGCTGTAAATGCACCAAATTCACTTTACTTAAAAGACAAGTGTATATATGTACATATATGTCAGTTTGTCTGATTTTGCTATTTATAGGTTTATGTTTGATTAAAATGAACATTGTTGTTTTATTCTATAAACTACAAACAACATTTCTCCCAAATATCAAATAAACATATTGTAATTTAGAGCATTTATTTGCAGAAAATGAGAAATGGCTGAAATAAAAAAAAAGATGCAGAGCTTTCAGACCTCAAATAATGCAAAGAAAACAAGTTCATATTCATAAAGTTTTAAGAGTTCAGAAATCAATATTTGGTGGAATAACCCTGGTTTGGTTTTTAATCACAGTTTTTTTATGCATCTTGGCATCATGTTCTCCTCCACCAGTCTTACACACTGCTTTTGGATAACTTTATGCTGCTTTACTCCTGGTGCAAAAATTCAAGCAGTTCAGTTTGGTGGTTTGATGGTTTGTGATCATCCATCTTCCTCTTGATTATATTCCAGAGCTTCCAGAGACCAGGATGACTACAAGACTAATGCTGAGCTTCTTATTTTTAGTCATGTCAACACAATCATACTCAGTGGTTTGTGTGCAGCTGGCATTATCAATGCATTGAGTATTTGAGATAGGTAAAGGGATCCCTTGTGAAAAGCAAATATACTTAAGAGCATTAAAAGTATGTTCAAATTAGATAAATAATACTAAAAGTGCATTTTCTGATTAATTTACTTTATGAAAATACACATTAAATACACTTTCTCTGTATTTCCATAAACTGCATTTTTAAGCAATGCTTTAAATTAAACATTGCATTAATAGAAAAAAATATATGCAGTGGCATTAAATACTGCTTATAGTGCATTTTAGTGTAGTTTTTTTTCCAATAGCTTTAAAGCACCAATACGCAAAGTAATACATTAACAATATACTTCAAGTGTATTATAAAGCTGTTTAAATACACATACTTAAATTTACTTAAGTTTGCAGAAGTTGTACAATAAAGCATTCAAAAGCACAATATAATGCTTTTAGATTGTATTTAAATATAGCCTAATTGCAATTGAAATATACTAAAGTTGCCATGAGTTGCCTTTGAGTACATATTTTTAAAAAGTTATGTATTTTTCAATGTTAAGTATACTTTAAAACATATATACTTAATACACTTTTCTTTTGGTTATTGCTTTTGCTTTTATGTTTTTGGTGTTATTTCCTGTAGTAGATTTTGTTCCTTTATAAAAATAGATATATATTTCACATATATTTCAAAATAGCTTTATCAGTTCTGCTTTTAAAAGAAAGGTCATGCTTTCTAGTAGTAAATAGGTCCTATCAGATCATCTCAGACTTTCTACAGCATTTCTACAGAAAGGTGGAAAATCTCATTTATTTTAGTCTGAGCAGGAAATACATCTTAAAATATCTGACAGATTAAAAACACGATGCGGTGAAACTCATGGAGGGACAGGTTCAGACAGATACACGGCCAGAATAACAGAAACTGACAGCAGTGGGAGAAACTGTGACGGAGTTGTTGTGGATTTGGCCTAGTTTCTGTAACTGCTGCTGAAAGATGTATGGGTTTATATGTGCTGGATCAGCAGACAGACGTCAACTCATTTCCCCTCACTTTCTCTCGGGATACCTGGGAAATATCTGCCCGTGTTCTGCATCCTGGAGTCCAAATCATTCATTGGAAACTCAGCTTCACTTTTACTTTGTTGTGATTGTTTGTAGAATTTAGTGAATCACAATTTAGGGACAACATTTGTCCGAAATTCCAAATAAAAATATTAGTCATTTAGAGCCTTTCTTTGCAAAAAAATGAGAAATGGCTGAAATAACCAAAAAGATACAAAGCTTTCAGACCTCAAATAAAACAAAGAAAATAAGTTCATATTCATAAAGTTTTAAGTTTAAGAGTTCAGAAATCAATATTTGGTGGAATAACCCTGGTGGTTTTTAATCACAGTTTTTTTCATGCATCTTGGCATCATGTTCTCCTCCACCAGTCTTACACACTGCTTTTGGATAACTTTAGGTCTTTACTCCTGGTGCAAAAAATCAAGCAGTTCAGTTTAGTTTGATGGCTTGTGATCATCCATCTTCCTCTTGATTATATTCCAGAGGTTTTCAATTTGGTAAAATCAAAGAAACTCATCATTTTGCAGAGCTGTATACTCTCATATAAAACCAAGATATTATACATCTTTTCACACAGGTTAGAATAGGTCTACGTTTAAAAAAAAACATATTTATTTAGATCTTTACACAAAATCACTCTCACATAAAGGTAAAGATCTCACCGAAGATCTCACCAACTCTATAAGCTGTTTAAAGGCTCTGTCACTTTTATGCAAATAAACTGTTGCCGGCCATGCCCAACGTACTGTATATGCTTAGAATTTGTCATACATTAGTGTTAGCTTGTGCTAAATACCAGTAAACAAACAAGCTAGTTTGACTTGCAATGGACAGTAGTTACAGATCCCTCCCTCAGAAGAAGTCTGCTGGATAATCCTGCTGTGAACTGAGGTTCACAACCAACAGACCCAAATGTCGTTTCTGTCAGCTGACTCATAAAAAAACAACTTTTTTTTGGTGTTAGTAGTGTTTATAGGGGCAGAGATACCCAGGTGGAAATACAAAAGCACACAAAAAGTAAATATATATATATATATATATTTTTGGGCTAGTTCGCTTTATTTGGTTTTGCACAAAATACATGTTTTGCCTATTATTTCTGTGCTTTTATACTGGATATTGCTAATGCTTTTTTTCTGCCTTCCTGTTTTATTATTGTTTTTTTCTTCTCTTCTCTCGCTGCCTCAATGAACAAAATATATAAAGAAAAAACTGTTTTGCAATAACATTTTACAAAACTTTAAAATAATAATGGCCACACTTTCTGTAATTCTGTAATTTTACACAACATTTCTGTTATTTCCGTTTATAAAGTTTATAACTGCTTGAATATAGACAAGACAATAGATTTATTTTAAAAAAAAAGAATGTTTTCCAGCAGCAGGTGCAAGAATATATATGTCAAAAATGTTTTTTTCCCCATTTTTTGGGGTTTGTTTATACTTCCTACATTTCTAAAATATATATTTTTACTCTGTACTTACCACGTTTTCACATTTTCTGAGCTGACCTTTCTGGCAGCTCTGAACTTTTTAATTAAAATATTTTAAATAGTTTCTGAAATTATCTTTGTTAACTAATTGAACTATTTAAGGTGATAAACTGCTCTGACAAATAACCCCTAGCCCTGCGTGTTCACCATTAGTGATAAAATCACTACCTGAAACACTGAATCACTGAAACACTACCTGTCACCCTGAGCGGCAGGTGATGAGCTATTGACAGACGTGTCCATCAGAGAGTGAAGACATTAAAGTGGACTGTACTGTGTAATTAAATAAATCAGTATAAAGTATTAGAGCAGATATACAACTTAGATAGACTTAGAATTTATTTCCCTCTCAATGATTTAGTTCAAGAGCAGGCTTAAACCCTGGGTTAGAAACTGCCCCTAAATATTTTACAACCCTTACGTTACCTTAAATTTCATATATTAATATTAATTACATGTTCAGGTTATCATAAATAAATAAAACCCATATCAACAACTTCCTAAAATAATAATTTTTATTAAAATTGTAATTAATCTGTTCAGTTTTTTAAGAAAAACATTTATTAAGGCTATTTAAAAATGAGTAATGAGAGTATATTTGAGTATAGTTTATCATACAGGACCAAACAGAAACCCTAAACCTAATTTAGAATATTAGAAGCCACAATTGTAGAGCATTTAAGATAGCTTTTTTTGGACTTGGCTATTTTATTTTACTGAATCAATTGCTGACTAAAAAAAAGAAATAAAAAAAACTCAATGAAACTCAATAATAAGACGAAATTACATGAGTATGTAAGTGTATGTAGTATATAGTATTAAGTAAATATCCCAGTAATTACTGAATGGAGACGAGCTCTGAATGGTGGAGTTAGTTCAGTGTAGGTAGTCTAGTTTTGGAAAGCTATTAAAATTTATTAAATCACATTTTATTTTGATTATGACTAATAAATTACCTTAATCACACTCTAGACATATTTCCTTATCCTAAAGGGGTAGAATCACATTATCTGATCAGCTGATGATGTAGGTAAGAATATGATTTAGGCAAAAAATGTCAAAGGTGACAATGTATGACCAGACTTAAAAATATTTCATATTTTACTTGAATAAATATTTAAAATATAAATATATATTCTAGATAGAGCATTACTGAAATTGTGAAATAAAAAGTCTACTTAAAATACTGCTGAAAAAGGTCTTTACTTAAATTATGCTATAAATTACTTATTTGTAATTAAATTGATAAAAATTTGCACTAAATGTATACTCAGTATACTGGTCATATATTATTTTAGCTACTATTCAATACAATTTAAGTATATCTGTGTGAGCTGTTTAACTGAAAATTAAAAACATGTTAAAAATGTGATTAAAACATAGATTTAAAATCACATTAATTTTGAGGAGTGTATATATAAACTGGGAAAACAAAAGCAATGTATCTCATGTATCTTTTGCCCACACTAATCTAGCTAAAATGAAACTTTTTAAGTATAAATTAAACACAATTTAATGAAATTTGACTGAAGTTGAGTTTTATTGAAATATTGACTCCTATAGACTAATTTATTAAAAGTATAGTTTTATCATAAAAAGCACAGTTTTATAAAATAATACTAAGCATATATCACCAGTACAAAATTACCAAATAAAGTACAATTACATACAAATTAAAGAGGTTAAAATTTAATTGTAAGTAGAAAAAGTATACTTTAATTGTTCTGCATAAGAGTATCTTGACTTAAGTATGGGACTTCTGCCAATATATTCAGGAAATAACCTCAGCATTTCACAGCATTGTGTTTATTTTAAGCTTTAACGCACCTCAACAGCCTGACTGTAATTTTACCTGCTTTATTTTCTTTATCTGTTCGTTACGCTGAAACCCTCGCTGTTCCGGATTCTTCAGAATCCTGTAATAGTTTTGCTACAGGCTAAAAACTGCTTAAACACCTGGGCGTACCTGCTCTGAGAGTTTAACTCAAACCAACAAGCAGCACCTGGATTTAACCTGGTTTAACTGGTGTGTGTTTAGAGAATTCCTCATTTTAGTCGTATAAGATTAGAAACACTACCCTTGTGAACAGGAAGTATACTAAGGTGCATTAAAATGATGTTCAAATTAGGTAAAAAAAAAAAATACTAAAAGTACATTATCAATTTAATATGTTTCCTGAAAATACACATGAAATATACTTTCTTTGTATTTCCATAAAATGTATTTTTAAGCAATATGCTTTAAATTATACATTGCAGTGGCAATAAATACTGCTTAAAGTGCACTTTAGTGTATTTACTTATTTATTTATTTATTTTATTTTTGCAGTAGCATTAAGGTGGACACAATATGTGCATCAATATGCAAAGTAGTACATTTACTATATACTTCAACTTTTTTTAATGATTAAAAAAAACACCTACTTATATTTACATAAGTTTGTAGACGTTATAAGAAAAAAGACCTTAAAAGCACAATTTAATGATTTCATTTTGTATTTATATATAGCTTAATTACAATTGAAATATACTAAGGTTGCCATACGTTGTTCCAAAATAGTATATTTAGTATGTATTTAACTATAAGTACAAATTTAATGCTAGAAGTATGTCCTTTTCCATGTTTAGTATACTTTTAAAAAATATATTCAATGCATTTTTTTGCTGACTAATTCACCATAAAATCTTAAAAATTAAGATTTTTAATATTGGTACCTTCCTAAGAGCATCAGTTCATTGTAAATTTGTTAAGTGTAAAGAGCTATATAAATTATTTCTAACTTTAAACAGTATGTCATTTATACAGTCATATCTCATTTACAAAAAAGCTTATTTAAAAATAATATTATAATAAAACGATATTTAGGAGACGAAATTGCATAAAAAACCATAAAGCTGTATAACTATTGTGTTTGTAGTGTAAGAGCTAATATAAAAAAAATGGAAATTACAGTTTACAAATAAAGAAGTGAGTAAAATAAAATAAAAAATTAAACATGCATTTTTTGCCATTAACTTACATGTGTAAGTAATAATACATTATAAGTATATTATAAAACCAGGATCTACAGGATTTTTTTGTCTTACTGAGCTTTGTGTAAGTGTAAGATTATTTTCCTTATTTTAGGAACAAAGACCTCACCTCAGCCTCACTTAATCTTTTCACCTTATATTAAGTAATTTGACTCAAAATAAGAAAAAAAAAAAAGTCACCAGTGAAGTTATTCTGATTCTTGTCTCCAAATTTAACTCGATTTTAATATATTTTTTCTAGTTTTTGTAAATTGATTATTTGCAGTATGTGTCATGACTGGACAGGATTTAGACATGCATAGATGCAATAAACAGACTGTATGTCAGGCCCGTCCAGCCAAGCCAAGCACCCTATGCCCAAATAAGGACTTCCCCTAATTAGAGCACACATACATACACACACACACACACACACACACTCTGAGAGGCACTCCATGCCCATATATGGACTTCCTCTAATCAGGGCACGCTCATGCAGTCATCCAGCCCTGATTAGAGATCAGCTTCACCTGGGCAGAGTTGCTTATAAGCACGCTGCTCCTCTCTGCTGTTGCCGAGTATTGCTCGCTCTCATGGTCTGTGTTTCCTTGTGGTTCCAGCCTGTTTGCTACTCTACAAAGCGTTCTATCTCCCAAGCCTGTCTTCCCTAGTTCCTGTTTTTTCCTTGGACTCCTCCCGGCCTAAGTATCCCTGTTTTATTTCTTGTTTTGTTTGTTTGCCCTGTTTACTTTCTTAGTCTAGCCATTTTCCTAAGCTCTGCTTAGTAGTTTTCTGTTTGCTATTTTGTAGTCTAGTGCTCCCTTTGTTTTTCCCCATTCCCCTTACTACTTCCTGGTTTTATTGTTTTGGCCGTTCCACTTATTCCTTAGTCCCTGTTTCTTTTGGCCCAGTCCCGTTTACTTTGTCAGTGTTTATATTTGTTTTCAGTTTTGCCCGACTTTAGTGTGTTGCTCTAGTCCTTTTTTATTTTGTTTATTTCAATAAATTTTACTGCTTCGTTCTACATCCCAGTGTCTCTTATTTTCTCTCTGCCTGTTTACAGTCAGGCATGACACTGTATTATAAAAAGAGGTAATACATAGCCAGGTTCAATGCTGGGTAAACAGAAGTAGCAGGGGTTAAACATACCAAAAAACGAGATACTATCCAGGTGTCAAAACACGGAAAGGCAGTATTAGAGGTAAAGGGGAAAATAAGGGTAAAAAATAAAAAACAAGTAATCAAGCGGAGAAAACACAGAGAAAAGTGAAGCTTTGTAAAGTGGGTAAAACAGGCAATACTCTGCGAGGTGTGTGTGGATTTAGGGTGTATATATACTGAGGGGAACAAGTGAAATCAATACTCTGGTGATTGGCCTCAGGGTAGCAAATTATCGCATGACACTCCACATGGCACTAACTGAAAGCCAATCACCAGAGTATTAATTTCACTTGTTCCCCTTAGTATGAATACACCTTCACTCCACACACACCTCGCCGAGTACTGCCTGGTTTATTCACTTTTATCCACTACAAAGCTTTACTCTTTCCTGTGAGGTGCATTCGGGGTATATATATAAGTGTGGGAGGGACAGGTGTGGCTGAAAATGTGTCATAAAAAGAGAACTATAATGATTTTTACCATAGAAACAATGGTCTTAATGGAAGAAATATACTGTAAATATATATAAATAAGGCAAGTTTATAATATGTAACCTTTAAAATCTGAATGCAGTGCAGTGTCTAATATAGAAAATCAATAAAAACTGCTCTTTTAATCTCTAAATCTCCAGAGAAGCGAATGGCTCACCTCTGCAGCAGCACCTCTGCTTTGTGCTGATATTTGTCATGCGTAAAGTGAATGGGTGATGAATATACTCCCTGCATTTGCATTGATGAAAATGGGCTTCATAAGAGCAAAGGCTATTGATGGCATGCATAATGCATACCGCTATTCTCCTGCCTTTCATTTTCCCTCCTCGATTTTCATTATTTATCCCGTAGCGTCTCCCACCTCCGGAGAGCTGCATCTCAGCTGGGAATTCACCCGCGGGCTCGGATTTAGAGCTGAAGCTCTTTATTTTCTCAATTAAAGGTTGTGCACCCAATCTAGAACCATATTGTGATGCAGAACAGAGCAAATACAGAACACGTTTTTTTTCCCATTTTTCTCCCAATTTAGCTAGGCAAATTCACCTGTAGCATCACAGTGTGCTCGGAGGAAAGCGCAGCGACTCTAAATGGTTCTTATACATCAGCTCACAGGCGCAGACTTGTGCTGATCATCATCACCCTAGGAGTGATGAGGGGAAAAGTGTGCCATCTACTGTACCCACCCAGAGAGAGCAAAGCCAACTGTGCTCTCTCAGGGCTCCGGCAGCTGCATTCACACTGCAGTTTAGTGAATTTGGTAAATTTCTACCCCATATTCTCTAAGATTAATGACTGTTGAGTAACAGGTAAGTGTAATATAATACTCAGAAGATTAGGAATGTGAGAACTGTCTATAATCTCTTGTAAAAGAAAAGTGCCTTTAAGTATATTTTTTAAAAGTATACTTAACATGGAAAAGTACATCATTTTTAAAATTAAAATACATACTTAAATTCATACTAAATTTACTATTTTGGAACAACTTATGGCAACTTAAGTTTATTTCGGTTGTAATTAAGCTATATTTAAAGCATTTGTTTGTGCTTTTGAGTGTTTTTTTTTACGTACAACTTCTTTGTATTTTTAAACACACTTTTTATTACACTGGAAGTATATTGTAAATGTACTATTTTGTGTATTGATGCACATATTGTGTACACACTTTTTTCTTTATACAAAAAAAAAAAATTGGGATGGATCAAAAAGCCAGAAAGACACAAACAGACGTAAATGGACAGTATACAGCAAAATAAGTTGGCAATACTTCGCACAGATAGAGTTAAATCAGGCAGGTTTATACAGTATACACAAGCTTAATGACTTCAGAGTAACAGGTGAGTGTAATATAATACTCAGGTGACTAGGAAGGTGTCTCTTGTTGGCTGGAGATGAACACATGACAGAAGCATTGCACTAGGGGTGTGATGAGATCTCGTGGCACGAGATTGGCGTGAGATTAAACGTGAAGATATTTCTCGTCAAGATTTAACCTGTCTCGCGGGGAAAAAAAGTTTAGTGTAGATGTTTTAAGCGGGATCTGGCAACACAGCAGGAGTGCAACTACATTTATTTGGGGCTTTCATTTGGCGCCCCTTTAGTGCAGCGCACCTATGCGTCGATTAGGCTGCATACCCCCTTTTTAAGTTGTATGTCTGGCTGCATTTTGGCTCCAGTGGAAACAATAAACGGTAACAGAGAGACCAACAAGATACAAACCATATATAAATACTGTAAGTAAATCCTACACGTGACTGTTTCATAGACAGCTGTACTAATCCCTTAGCTCTGTACTGTATTTAAAAAAGATTCTGTCTCTGTTTCACTTCAAGCAGAGTCTTAATATGACTGGTTATGGTTCTGCATAGTTAAATTACAAGAGATTTAGGAGAAAAAACACAAACCATAGTCTTAATATGACTGGTTGTGGTTTGCGCTTATTGTTTGTACTATATAAGACCTAGAAAATTTTTATTGTTATTTTTATTTTTTATTCTCATTTCTTATAAAAATTAACGTGTGAGAGAAACCAGTCTGTTAAATTTGCGTTATATGATTTTGTTGAATATAACTCTAGTTTTCAAACCATTTTTTATTTTTGACGTTTTCTTTTAAATTTTATTTTTAAATCTCGTCTCGTGATATTAGTGTCTCGTCACACCCCTACGTTACACTGAAGTGCACTTTAAGCATTATTTAATGCCACGACATATGCCACATCTTGTGTAAACACAACCTATAATTTGAAGCATTGCTTAAAAAAACATTTTTTGGAAACATAGAGAAAGTATATATAATGTGCATTTTAATTTTAAAAAGTATATTAAATTGAAAATGCACTTTTAGTATTCTTTACCTAATTTAAACATTCTTTTTAGTGATGTTTACTTTTAAGTATACTTCTTTTGCACAAGGGATTGATCCGTTTACTAAGAATGTTTATTTCTGCAGTAATCAGATGATGAAGTGAATGTAAAAGCATTCACAGTGTTCAGGCAGGAAAGCGCGCCTAGCTTTTCCATTTTCACAGGAGCTAATAAACAGAAATGAGCCGTGTCGGTTGTTGTTTTGCTTATCCTGTGTTGTTAAACGGGAGATCCGTCTTCTCCTGAGACTTCCTGCCTCCCAGACGACTCCGCCCACCCTGCCTCGGCCTCAGTGCCGTCCACACGCTGTCCAGATTAGCGCTGGGTTTCTGACCCCGGGCTTCGGCGCTGCTGCTCTCAGAGCCAGGCTGTTGTTTCAGCAGCTCGGCCGTGGGCTCGTTTCCAGCACTTATAAATAGCCGGGAGCCGTTTAACGCAGTTCCTCTCTGGCTCTCTGGTAGAGCAGCGAGTGTGAGGCATAAATATATTCAGGCGAGGCGAGAGGCGAGGGCATGCTTGGGTAATAGAGCATGCACACCTGCCTGCAATCCTGAGGCCCAGACCCTCACAGCCTCGCTGTTCAACAAATCAGAAACAAATGCTCTGCTGCAGAGTGTTTATGCTGCAAATCCACGTAATGGAAGCATCAGAGAAAGCAGTTCCTGCAGTATCTCACAATCATGCACGATTACAACTGGCAAATATTCAGCACTGTAAAATATCGAGCCTGATTGAACTGATGCACCTTCATTTAAAACATCTGTACACTCTAAAAAACAGAGGTACGATAGGAGTACTTTTTTGTACTCAAAGGTACACTCTTCATAATTGTCCCCTCAAAGGTACAATATTGGTCTTTACAGGGTCAGATTTGTTCCCTCTGAAGTACAAAGTAATTTCTAACAGCAATAAGTACAAATTTGTACCATTTAACCAGACAAAAGTTACATTCAGTATTCTGTATCACTGTACTAATAAACAATATATATTTTAATTGCACATTTTTTAATTAAAAGCCAGACAATTTTGGATCATCAAGTTTTTGAGCCATATTTAGTTGATGATAATGTTTATAATCTTTATAATCTTTACTGGAACAAAAAACATGGGTACAAAAAGGACTTTCACTGAAAGGTACTTTTTTGTACCTCAATATAAGGTACAGCCCCAGCGACAAGCTTTGTGTCCTTTTAAGTACAAATCTGTACTTACTTTTCTTAGTGTGTAAGCAATTGTACACCAACGACTACGGATTGACGAGAAGCTTGCAAGAGGTTAGTTTAAAAAGTGCTCTATTGGATTGAGATTTGGTGACTGTGGAGAACATTCCAGTACAGTGAACTAAGTCATTGTCATGTTCAAGAATCCAGTCTGAGATGATTCTTTTACGCTTTATGACACGGAGCATTATCCTGCTGGAAGTAGTCATAAGAAGATACAGGTGCACTGTGATCATAAAGGGATGGACGTGGTCAGCAACAATACTCAGGTAGGCTGTGGCGTTGCTCAATGACACGATGCTCAATTGGTACTAATGGTTCCAAAGTGTGGCAGGAAAATATCCCCCACACCATTACTGCAGCACCACCACCAGCCTGAACCGTTGAACCGCTGATTCATGTTGTTGACTCCAAATTCTGACGCTACCATCCGAATGTCGCAGCAGAAATTGAGACTCGAGACTGAATCAGACAAGGTAACCAGGTTTATCCAATCTTCTATTGTCTAGTTTTGATGATTCGCTGTGATCTTGGTCTTCTGCTGCTGTAGATCATCCTCCTCAAGGTTAACCCTAACCTTAACCCTTAATCAACCATAAAATCAAACCCTACACCTAACCCTAACCTTAACCCTTAATCAACCCTAAAATCTAACCCTACACCTAACCCTAACCTTAACCATGAATTAACCCTAAAATCTAACCCTACACTTAACCCTAACCTTTACCCTTAATCAACCCTAAAATCTAACCCTACACCTAACCCTTAACCTAAACTTAAAATCTAACCCTAAACTCAATCCTAAAATATTAAGAGTTTGGATTAGAGTTGAATGTAGGGTTTTATTCAATAGAGAATCATTTACTTTCACCTTTTAGTTCATTTGCATTTAAAAGACATGTAGTTGAATGTTAGTTGAATGTCAGTTGAGCATCAAAGAGGCCATCAAATGGACCATCCAAGTAAAGTGTTACCAAAAAATCCATGTCATTTTTTCTACATAGTTTGAAAGACTTTAGGATTAGTCTTCAATGTAGAACATTACTTGAATTTCTTAGCCCTATTTGAGTAATGTTCTAATCTATTTTCTGGTAAAAACTACTCAACTAAGTAAAGAAAAAATGACTTCAAGAAATTAAGAAGGTCAGT
Organism: Astyanax mexicanus; assembly: GCF_023375975.1. Taxonomy (NCBI): domain Eukaryota; kingdom Metazoa; phylum Chordata; class Actinopteri; order Characiformes; family Acestrorhamphidae; genus Astyanax; species Astyanax mexicanus. Next base: position 50,454,039 of record NC_064417.1, read on the forward strand.
CAATACAAAATTTCAATAACTTTGAAAGTGCAGTCACCACTAAGACCCTCAAACATGTTATGATGATGGAACTGGCATTCATTAGGACCACCCCAGGAAAGGAAGAGCAAGAGTTCCCTCTGTTGCACGTGAGAGGTTCATTACACTGCAAATAAATACATCTTAGCAAGTGACTTTTTCATTTTAATGCAAGAAACATTATTTCCTTCTCTGATAAGACTTTTTGACATTTAAAGTAATTTGAACTGAAAGTAAGCATAAAAAGTTAATTTTGCTTGATTTAGGAAGAAATCTTACTAAGCAAAATCTGCTTACCCCATTGGCAGATTTATTTGCTTAATATAAGCATATATGTATCAATTTACATATATTTTGTCTAGTTTTTGCCAGTGGATGTTTTGCAGTGTAGAGTTACCAGCCTCAGAGAGTAATTTGGTTTGTTCAACACTTTTAAGTTACTACATGATTCTTTATGTGTTCCTTCATACTGTGGATCACTTCAGTATTCATTTATAATGTAGAACATTTAAAAATAAGTAAAAACACTGAATTTAAAGCTTGTCCAAACTTGCTGTGATTATAGAGAATGGTTTTTCCATTACTACCGAGCCAAATCAGACTAAAAGAATTGGGGCGTACTATCAGATATCTAGATATACTTTAGGAAGTGCTGGATTGGTGTCTGTGGGACTTGGCTGGCTCTGGTGATCGAGTGCAGACCTGTCTTGAGCTGAGGGCTCTGGATGAGCCACAGCAGTTCTGGGGGCAGAGGTTAAGGACCTGCCAGGCTGTGATGAAGAACATTCAGGACTGTTATACTTAATTTTACTACAGCTGGTTGGTTGGTTGGAATGGTGGCCTCTCCTGAATGCATGAAGAAATAAAGAAATACGCTCACCGGCCACTTTATTAGGTACCCCTTGCTAGTACCAGACTTTTTTTTTGCCTTCAGAACTGCCTTAATCCTTAGTGGCTTAGATTCAACAAGGTACTCGAAACATCATTCTTTAGAGATTCTGGTCCATATTAATATGAGATCATCACGCAGTCACTGCAGATTTATCAGCTGCACATCCATGATGCGAATCTCCTATTCCTGATTCCACCACATCCCAAAAAGTGCTCTATTGGATTGAGAACATTCCAGTACAGTGAACTAAGTCATTGTCGTGTTCAAGAATCCAGTCTGAGATGATTCTTTTACGCTTTATGACACGGAGCATTATCCTGCTGGAAGTAGTCATAAGAAGATACAGGTGCACTGTGATCATAAAGGGATGGACGTGGTCAGCAACAATACTCAGGTAGGCTGTGGCGTTGCTCAATGACACGATGCTCAATTGGTACTAATGGTTCCAAAGTGTGGCAGGAAAATATCCCCCACACCATTACTGCAGCACCACCACCAGCCTGAACCGTTGAACCGCTGATTCATGTTTTTGACTCCAAATTCTGACGCTACCATCCGAATGTCGCAGCAGAAATTGAGACTCGAGACTGAATCAGACAAGGTAACCAGGTTTATCCAATCTTCTATTGTCTAGTTTTGATGATTCGCTGTGATCTTGGTCTTCTGCTGCTGTAGATCATCCTCCTCAAGGTTGGACATGTTGAGCTGATGTTCAGAGATGCTCTTCTTCTGCAGACCTCGGTTGTAACGAGTCGAGTGGTTATTTGAGTTACTGTTGATGTTCTATCAGCTGGAACCAGTCTGGTCGTTCTCCACTGACCTCTGACATAAACAGGACATTTGCACCCACAGAACTGAAATCAGCTCACTGGATATTTTCCCTTTTTCGGATCATTCTCTGACAACTCTAGAGATGGTTGTGTGTGAAAATCCCAGTAAATCAGCAGTTTCTGAAACACTCAGACCAGCCCGTCTGGCACCAAAAAACAACCATCACTTAAATCACCTTTCTTTTCCATTCTGATGCTCTGATGGTTTGAAATGCAGCAGATCGTCTTGGCCATGTCTACATGCCTAAATGCATTGAGTTGCAGCGGTGTGATTTAACGGGCTGATTTAACATTTGCGTTAATAAGCAGTTGAGCAATTGGACAGGTTTACCTAATAAAGTGGACAGTGAGTGAAATTCTAAATAAAAAAAGTTAAAAAATAATAAATAATTCAATAAATAAAGATCCCTCGTTAAATCTATGAGCACACTCTAAAGCACAGTGGAAATATTGAAGAAGAGTTAGTAGCTGATAGCGACGCTGCTAGACTGTTATATTAAAGTGGGATTTGGCTGGGAATCCAGCAGTGTGACCCACAGCTACAGAATGAATCACATTGACGTGTCTGAAGGAAGCTCATGACTGGAGATATCAGATAGCCTGAGAGCTTTCTGCTACACGGTTCTCTAATCCCTGTTCTTAAACGTTTATTTCCTGAGGGAAGATTATAGGGATGCTAAGGGACGTCTATTCACTGCCCTTATCATGACACTGCGAGACTTAAAAATGGCGTTTTAAGTTACTATGTGCATCTTTTCAAGTTTCTACATGGACTGAATTGAATAACAGTCAATTTCATAACCACAAAACAGTTGAAACCAATGTATTTCACATTTTACACACCTTAAATTCAGTGTTTGTTCATTATTTTAAAACGTTCTACATTGTAGAGTAATTTTTTAAAGTCCTGTTTTTTTTTTTTTTTTTTCGGCTTTGGCTTTTTCAGTTAACAGCTGTGCTGAACTCATCAAGAGTTAATTACTTGAATTTCTTGCCTCTTAATAATGTGTTTGAGAGCATTGGTTAAAGTAAAGTAGTGAGCCGTCAAAGTCCCATCACCTCCTCCTCGAGGCGACGGCTGGTAACGGGACCCTTGGGGTCTCGGCAAATGGTGAGGGCTTCCAACGTCAGATGGAGCGACGCATCGGTTGGAGAATTGTCGGTCGCACCAAAATGGACATGCCAGCTCGAAATCTGGTAGCAACTAGGGCGTCCCCCGGAGGCGACGTGTGCTGTCCTCACCTGAACGGCGCGAAGGAGGACATGAAAAACTTAAATGTTGCTCCTGAGGACGCCATGGATCGCACCAAGTGGAGACTGGCATGTCGATACGCGGACCCTGCGACTTAAAGCGGGAATAACGCGAGGAAGAAGAAGAAGAAGAAGAGGTTAAAGTAAAGTAGTGAAGAGGTAGAGTTACAGGTATACAGTGAATAGTGAATATTTGAGTAATGTTCTAATCCAGATTATGAGAAGCAACAACTACTCGACTAAGTAAAGAAAAAAAATGACTTTATTCTGTTCATTGTTGATGTAAAAGCTGGATTTGTGTGGTACAGTTGTATATCATCACCTTACTAAAATAATCCCCTAAGTATTTTTTTTAAATAATGTACTTTTTGGCCAAAAACATCTCATTTATATGTTTTTTACATCTAGCTGATATGTAGAGTGACTTGCAGTGTTATTTCTATTATAGTGGTAGGTCGATGTAGTGTTAGGAGTCTTGCCCAAGGACTCTTATTGGTGTAGAACAGCATTCAGTCACCCAGACTGGCAAGTCTCCCACACAGCTCACTGGGGGGTGGTGTTATCCACTACACCACATCAACCAAGTAGCCTATGTAATGGGTGTAACTTTAGCTAACAAGACTAGGCTTTTTTTACTAAACTAATCTTAATCATTCAGGACTTTGAGATTTTGAGATTTTACTATAATAAACAGTTTACTTCTTATTAATAAGTTTTTTAGTCTGAATTTTAGTCACTCAAATAGCTAAGTCCATAAAGTTAGCTAGAAATGCTCTATATTTCTTTGTGGCTGATTTCTGCCTTTTTAATCAGTTTTTTTTTTAAGAATGTTGAATTAGAATTAAGGTTTTCGGTTGGTTCTACGTCTCGTCTGTATGATAAACTGTCTTCTTAAACCTTAAATTGCTCATACTGTCATATATATTTGATATATGTTTTCTAAAAAGCTTGAAAAAAATGTATTTTAGGAAGGTGTTGATATTTTGTTAATTTAGTTCATATCTCTTATTCCTCTCTTACTTTAAACACCACACACACTGTGTCCATGTCAGACTGAGCCATTTATCTGTATGAAGTTGAAAGGTCATGCGAGGTATCAGTAGGAGACAGATCGTGTGCTGATTGGTTACTGGACACGGCTCATTAAGCAGGAATGACTGAACGTCACAGAACTGGCTCCATCGCATCAGATTGCGCTCAGTGCATTCTGTAAACACCGGCGCGTATCTATGAACTCGCTTTTGTTTCTTAAAAACACTCCATTTTTAGAGCCCCAAGCCCTGCAATTCGATTTAGAGAATAATGTCTGAATATTGTATGAATGGTACATTTAAGCTTGTCTTACCAACTTAATGAAATCACCAGCATGACGACTTTCATGGAATTTTTTTTTTTTTACTGGCATACACTCATAAAGCCTGAGCAGACCTTAGACATTTTGGGTTAGAACTTCAGATATTCAATTAAAATGTACCAAAAGCAGAATTGGTGATAAATCTGGAGACCAGGCAGGACAAAGAAGTGATGCAACTTGGCAGAGACATTCCTGTGTGAAGCATTCTCCTGCTAAAATATAGTAAATCTTAGTGTGAACCATCTACAGAAAAGTCAGTATAACACTAAAAGTTCAGCTGAAAGGTATTATTTTAAAATTATAACACAGGTGGTGACTGATAAACTCATGTGAGATCATTGTGAAGAACTATTGGACAACAAATACACTTGACTATACTCACAGCAGCACATGAGATATGAACCAAATTTAAAGTATTAATTGGTTTAAAATTGTAATATTAAAAATATAAATTTCAAATTTCATAAATTAGGTTGATTAACATCTAAGATCATCTAAGCAGCAGTTGTGTCAATGTGTGGCTCCACAGCAAAAATATTGGTACCACTTTACAATTAGTTTAGTAATAGTAGTTGGTTAGTAATTAGGTTATAAATGCCTTAAAAATAATTAATAATCAGTTATAACATATAACACTTTTTGGCAAACAGCAGGTCATTGTTGCCCTTTCTACTGTACGTATGTGTTATAACTGATTATTAATGATTTTTAAGGCATTTACAACCTCATTAGTAACCATTAATAAACTTGTGATTGTAAAGCATTTATAAACGCTTTATAAAGGTAATCTTATTTTAAAGTGGTACCAAAATCTTTAAGTGCATCATAAAAGTATGACTAGCAGTCGATGATCTCTTTTAAGAAGGTACACTACCCAAAAGTAGTAGAGTCTTATTAGACCACACCTTCATTCCTTTACATATCTGCCTGAGACATAACATTTTTTTTATTATTTCATGGATTACATGAACTCCAGACCAAACACAAAAAGGACCATCCAGACTGTTATCAGCTAAATGGATCCCATGAACTCCTCAAAATCCAGGTTCTGTAGTGTTATAGGGTTCTATCACTAAACTTAAGTGATGCAGTCAGTATTAATGCTGAAAAGTATATTGAGGCCTTGGAGCCACATACAGTATGCTGCCTTCAAGATGCCAACTTTTCCAGGGATGTATATTTTAGTATATTTTAACAAGACAATGCTTAAACCCCATGCTGCAGGAATGCATTACAGCAGGAATGTAGGAATAGATGGAACAATGCATTAATGCAGGAATGGATGCATATAAACAAATAAAAAAGGACCATCCAGACTGTTATCAGTAAAAAGTTGTAAAGTTATAGGGTTGTATCATTAAACGTACAGTACAGGCCAAAAGTTTGGACATACCTTCTCAATCGATGCGTTTTCAACGTATTTTTTTTTATTATTAATGAGTGTATAAAACACTTTAAATTTAAATTGTCCTAAAAAGAGGCTTATAGAGTGGGCTGATTCCGCACAGACCAGCCTCCTGAACTGTGGCGTATCCCCCGGCTCTTGAATAAATTTGATCAGTGTTTTATTATTTGTGCTGGTTTGTTTGGATGGTCTCTGTGGAGGGCAGGGGCTCGTCATGCAGCCATAAAAGAGCTGCTCTGATGGCTTTATCAGGCTGGAATGTGGGATGGCGTTCGGGAACTGAAACTCGTGTACCGCTCGGACCCGGCTGCTTCGCGGGGCTCCGGCGTCATGTTAGTGTTGGCTGAGATCCACCAGAACCACACAAGAAGAGAGAAAGAGAGAGAGAGAGAGAGAGAGAGAGAGGCTTGTATTAATATTAATATTAAAGGAAGCAGAACATACTTGGACTCTGGACAGAAGTCTGTATAATATGCTGTGATGTTCCAGCACTCTGGATGTAAACAGGTCCAGTGAAAGTGTGTCAGATCGGTACTGCAGAATCCATCAGAACCGCTGCCCTTCCTTTAGCTCCAGACTGCAGCAGGATATGTGATAAAGTCACGGAAAGGTCAAATATATTACACACTAAGAAAAGTAAGTACAGATTTGTACTTAAAAGAGTACAAAGCTTGTCTCTGGGGCTGTACCTTATACTGAGGTACAAAAAAATACCTTTCAGTGAAAGTCCTTTTTTGTACCCATGGTTTTTGTGCCAGTAAAGATTATAAAAATTATAAACATTATCATCAACTGAATATGGCTCAAAAACTTCATGATCCAAAATTGTCTGGCTTTTAAATAAAAAAATGTGCAATTAAAATATATATATATAGTTTATTAGTACAGTGATGCAGAATACTGAATGTACCTTTTGGCTGCAGGTTAAATGGTACAAATTTGTACTTATTGCTGTTAGAAATTACTTTATACTTCAGAGGGAACAAATCTGACCCTGTAAAGACCAATATTGTACCTTTGAGGGGACAATTATGAAGAGTCTACCTTTGAGTACAAAAAAGTACTCCTATCGTACCTCTGTTTTTTAGAGTGTATAATACATAGGCTTATATAATATCATACATATCATACATTTCCCCTCAGCAGTTTAAGGGATTAACAAAGTAAATGACCTGTAGGACATTTACTTATTACACTTGTACAGCAAAAAAAAAATTACTATATCATTGAAAAGTTACTTTATTTCAGTAATTCAGTTGGAAATGTGAAACTCATAATATATATATATATATACAATATTACATACAAAGGGATCTATTTTATGTGTTTATTTTTTATTGTTGATGATTATGAAGCTTACAGCCAATGAACCCCCCCCCCCCCCCATCAAAAAATAAATGGATATTATATAAGACTAGTTGGTTCTTTTGGCAGTGTGGGCAGTGTGCCAAGTCCTGCTGGAAAATGAAATCCACATCTCCACGGTGTTTTATTGTCAAGTCTAAAGTCAGTGCAGTTTTGTTTTTCCCACAAAATCTTACAGCACTTACATGCTTCCCTCTGCTACTGACAACTTTTATGGAGATGAGGATTTCATTTTTCAGCAGGACTTGGCACACTGCCCACACTGACAAAAGTACCAATTGATCTTATATAATATTAAAATTTTCTGATTTAACACTGATTTTTGGGTTTTCATTTTGCTGTAAGCTTCATAATCATCAACAATAAAAGAAATAAACGCTTAAAATAGATCACTCTGTGTGAAATACATCTATATAATATCCACATGGGTTTCGACTGCCCTGTAAATACAAAATTAACACATCACCAGGCTCTGTTAAAAGAGTGAATAACCAAAATTGATGAAATCACATACGTTATTGTGTTAAATGATCAGAACCTACTCACGAAAAATGTACTTTTCATCCTTTTTACTACTTAAATACATTTGCTAGGGAAATATTTTGTATTTTTTTTTCTCAATTAGAGATCTAATAAAAGGACCTCTCATTTTTACTAGCGTAATATTTTACCTTCAGTATCTCTACTTTAAATCAAATACAGGGTTTGAGTACTTCCTCTGCCGCTGCTCCTCAGGGAGTTTCGTCTCTGTGAGGTTTACTAGAGGACAGTCTCTTCACTTTAGGGCATATCATGTCCTCTTGGAGGGCGTGTCCTAATCCTTATCTAATCCTTGCTCTCTTATGTAATAATGAGAAAGTAGTTCACACTAATGTTCTGATGTCTGAAGGCACAAACCTGCAGTATCATCATTAACCCTCACGCCCATAAAAGAGCCGTCAGTCTGAGCGTTTCTCTTCATGTGGCCTCCACTTCCAGCTTACGTTCCTCAGTCTCTGAGGAAATGCTCTGCTGTAAACCATCTGCTGACTGTCCTGCAGCTCCGTCCAGCACAGTCCACAACTTTCCAAAAAAGTGCGATAACATTGTTTCTGGGATTATTAGTAATATTGGTAACGCTTTATAATAAGGGTACATGACGTGACTTTAATTCAGGCATTCATTAAGGATGAAGCCATGAGGATTTATACAGGAACAGATGAATGAGTTATGTATTAATAACAGTAAGGTTAAATTAAATTCAGTGTTGGGCATGTTACTTTGAAAAGGTATTTAGTTATAGTTACTAGTTACTTCTTCAAAAAAAGTTACTGAGTTAACTGAGTTACTCCACTATAAAAGTAACTAGTTACCAGTAAAAGTAACTATTACAGACATCCCAAGTTGCAAAAGTTGATTTACAGACATTAATCAATGTCTGTATGAATGAATGAAGATGAATGGAATGAAGGCTTTATTCAGTGCATGAATATACTAGGAATAATTGTGTTAATTAAGCCCATCCTCATTTAATTCTGTAAAACTTCTGTCTTAGTATCGCATGTGTTTTTTTTTTTTTTGCACCACCCAGTCATATTTTTAAGAATGTTAACATTTTTTAACATCATTAATATATGAAAATATACTTATCATAACATAAACTTACATGTTTTAAGCTTGTATTGAGTATATAATATACACCCCCCTGCATACATGTCCATCCTGTCTTCTTTTCTATTCTATCTATTACTACAGTACACATACTTACAGGTGAAGGCCACGCAAAAATGTGGTGGTCATTTCAATATCATTGCTTGGCAGAATATAATACTGTTGTAATGTTTTATTGTTATGTGATCTGTTGTGCCAAAAAAGCAACAAGCTACTTAAGGCGGTGATAGGACACATGCATGTTGATTTATTACATCAACTTACTTTTCTTTGTAATTGTAATTAAATGAGGATGGCCTTAATTAACACATTAATTCCTAATATGTTCATGCACTGAATAAAGCCTTCCTTCCATACAGACATTAGTTATTGGTGACCAATTTAACCTTACAGTTATTAATACATAAAGAAACTCGTTCATTTGACCCTGTATAAATCCTCATGACTTCATCTTTAATGAATGCCTGAATTCATGTCATGTACCCTTATTATAAAGCGTTACCGTAATATTTTATGCAGGCTTTATATGTAGGGTAAGACTGGCCGGACAGCTGTCCAGCTTTTGAGATGGCAGCATTATGTGGATGAGCATCGTCCTGTTGGAATAGCACAATGCAATGCGATTTCAAAAAAAGGACCTCACTAATTTAACATTAGGCTACTAAAGTGCCTGTAATAAAGACCAAAAGTGATCTGGCATCGAATAAAAAAATTGCAACCCACAGCATGAGAACTTAGGGCGTTTTCACACCTGTAGTTGGTTTCTCTGGTCCGAATCAGTTAATGAGTTTGTTTACTTGGAGCGTTTTCTCGCTCTGTTCGGTCTGGTTTCACTTAGGCATAAATGTAAACGCACCAAAATACGCATCAATAAACCACGTGAGCAGCCTGTGTCCTCTGATTGGTCAGAGCTGTCTGACACATACAGCGAGAAGATTTTGTGTTCCAGCGCAAATATCTGTGCTTTAACACTGAACGCTGAAACGCTGCACTTTCAAACACAGTGTTTCTACGTGCAGCGCAGATTTATACATAATAAACAGAGTCACGCGGCTGTGAGCAGTGAACGCAGCGCAGACGGCGCGCGCATGGACACAGTGTTTGTTCACAGCTGTGGTAATTAGCGTTATCTGGCTAATATATCAGTTTAAACTGTGCATCAACAGTTTAGCTCAAATAAATGGCTTATATTTAATAGCTGGATCCGATCGAGACCGGATCACGTTCTCACCACAAGCGAACCGCTCCAGAGTTCGTTTGGTACCGGACCGAGATCACCTCCTCTAGCTGGTCTCGGTCCGGTTCCTTTGATCCGCACCCGAGTGCGATCACTGTTTTTACACCTGCTCAATCAAACCGCACTAAAGTTACAAACGGACCAGAGTTCGTTTTAACCGGAACAAATAGTGCTGGTGAGAAAACGCCCTTAAACTAATCAGCATGTCTCTTGCTCTTGCTTTGGCGGATTGCTATTTTAACGGCACAGCTACCTCCTTGTGTCCAGCGCTTCTCAGCAGATGAAACTGACCTGCTTTTTCACACTTCATTCGTTCATTCTGAATATTGTAAAAATTGATGTAAATTTGGGTTTGTGCACTGCTGCATGTCCATGTGTGGTTAACAAAGCGGGGATGTATGTCAGTTGGGGATGTGCTCGTGCTGACAATCCACTGCTAAGATAGCAATGAACCAGAACACACCTCCTTTCAAGACCACCACACCCATCAGAGCAGAGGTAATCACTCACTCAGCGGTTCACTGTGCAGCATCACGTGCTGTAACTCGGTGCCTTGCCTTCGCTCCTTTTTTCTATCACAATTAGCTTTTTCATTGTAGATTTGACTGTAAAATACATATGGTAATGAAAATAAATGACAGAGTATTTTTAATTTTAATTTTCACATATGATCCGTGCTCAAGTGAAAAATTTTATTGCAAATGAAAGGATTAAATGTATTTTTTTTTTATTTTGTCATAATATTTTCACATATTTGAAAAAAGAAAGCGCAAAATGGTATTTGCATTTTCATTTTAGAGTTTTTGTTTTTCATTTCAGTTTTATTTTTATCAGGATTTACTTCTCATACTGGACAAGTATGGTATTGCAATCATATTGCAAAAACAAATGCAGATTAAAAACTACAGACTGAAGCTTTTTCCAAAATAATAATGCTGTAGCGTGCCGTGTCTTTGGACGTATATCGTTCTGCACGCGCTCCAGGCGAAGTGTTCCTAATTACAGGCTAAAACCGGCCACCCGATCCAGCAGTCAACAGGGACCCCCACCAGTCCAGAGGGTCCTGCTGCTTGATGAACGACATCCTTTTCTCAGAACTCGGATCTTTGTTCCCGGCTCTGTTTCCTGGCCGGGTTGCGAGCGGTTCTGCTGGAGAGGTTTACGGTGGGCAGCCATGCTGAGAGCGGCAGGGCGGGGACGGTTTAAGAAGAGAGGAAGCCGGCCATAACGATGCTGGATCCGAGCATTCATTCCTCAGTGCCAGGGGCTTCCAGAGGGGTCTCGGCAGGGTGAGACATCCTGATCTGCTTAATCCCCAGAGCACACGCTGTAACTGCGCATTGTGCTGCTGTATATCTGCTTCGGAATTGTACCTGATTTAATAAGAACAGAAAGTACTTGAGCAAATATCGGCACGTCAGCGGGTGACCTCTGTTTCAGATGTCTTAAAGGAGAACTCTGGTGTAAAATGGGCTTTTGCTGTAGTAAAACATGATAAAAAGTTCTTACCTTTGATGAATAGCTCACCTCCGCTCTTCCACAGTGTTCTGAGATCCAGAAATTTTAACAGTTTGTCCAAACACCCTTCAGACTGGGAGACACGGGGCACACATAATTTACCCTGATGAATCTCTATTTCCACCGTTATCCAGCAGCTCAAAGTAGCTCCACACCTCCTTACTAGAATCCGGAGAGCCCTGACATTTAAAAACGAGTCATTAATAACTTTAAAAGGTTCACAAGAAGCTTATTAAAAAAACACTGCTTACATCCCATAGCGCTAGCTTCAGCTCCGAGCACCGCCATCACTGTACTGATAATAAAGTCATGGGACACCAGTATGTAAATTGGTGAAATCCCAATTGCATGGAAACAACCATGCCTATTATATAAGTTGTGAGGTGTTCTCTGAACTACTCAAATACTCTAATTCCCAGCATGCACTCACACCTGACTTCCCTGACTCTGCTGATCAGGTGATGCTACGTTGTTCCCACTCCCCCAGTTACTAATAGTTTGATTCTGTTCTATCTAGTATAAATACCCCTCAGTTTGCTCTGTTCTCTGCAGTGTTGAGTTAGTTCTTAATCTAGCTCTTCTACAACGCATTTCCTTTGTTTACTGCCTTTTGTTACTGATGTGTTTTTGTTTCCGACTCTCGATTTTTATCTTTCCACCTGTATTGTTTATTTCTGTTGCCGAACTTTTTTAGTACTTTTGACTAGTTTTTGTCTTTGGTCCTTCTATGCTGGATTTACCGAGTATGACCCTGTTTTGCCTGACTACGATCTGGTATGTTGTTTATATTTTTTCATTTATAACGTTTCATTGTAAAAATTTGTTGTTTTTTTATTCTAACACCCCCACAACATCTAACATATCCAAAAAAGGGTAGTCCGATAGGTTTGTTTGAAGCTAATTGCTCTATACCATAGACTGTGTATAGCTGGACAGAGCATCGTCTCTCAAAAGTGAAGCCACCACAGGTCGGGCTCCCCCTGCTGTTTGGTTTCAGAAAGCTGTGTAACTCCACCCATCCCCATAGGTTTCAATGGCAAAACAGACAAATTTCAATCACGCTTTTTTCTAATATACTGTAATTCTACCTCCATTATTTAAATGCAACAGCTAGCGTAACCTCTGCTTATATTGTCACATTTTTATATCCCCACAGAATTCGGTTTTTAAAAAGTTATTCAGCTCTATTTTAAAAAGGTGTGGTTATTGTAAAAGGGCTGCTTATGGGCGGGACCAATAACAGACCGTCAGCTACGCTCCGCCCCGCTCTGCAGCCTGTGACCTCGAGGCAGCCCTCAGAGGCGGGGTTATTTAAATGAGTAGGCTGTCTCTCCACAGTCTTTCTTCCTCCTCTGGTCTCTACTGCGCTCTACAGACTCGGGTTTCAGGATCACAAACATGGCGGAAGATTTTGGCTTCATTTTCATTGAATGAATGGGAACGGAGACACGGCGTCCATCTTTTACAGTCTCTGCTCTATACGTATTGATGGTATATCGTTAATGAACAAAACACAGAATTTCATGCAGCAATGTATTCACATTTACCTGCATTAAAGGTACTCTTCTACATGCTGAAACTTCTTCCCCAAAACTTTAATGCTTTTAAAGCTTTAATGAGACATGGCAAAAGTCATAGGACACTATATTTGTCTCATGCCCTATGTCCCTTGTGTGACATTTGGTATATCAGTGTAATCTAAAATATTAACTAATGCACATTTACAGCACATATTTTTTTTTCTTTTAGAAATAATATATTGAAGAGAATATACTACATTCTGCAGAACATTTAAACATTATTTAAACATTCAAGAGATTATTTCATTGTTCTGGAGTCTGTTTAGAACCATCACATTGGATAAGGAATCCCCAAAATTACATGTTTTACAGGGTAATCGTTCAGCTTAATAAACGGTGTACTTTTTCTTTGTTGTGAACCTTTCTGGAGCCATACAACACATTTTATGTGAGGGAAAATATGTATTAGTTAAAGCAGTGTGTCTCTGTGTGTATGTGTGAAACAGTTAGCAATAAGGCTGCCTGCTTCTTTCTTCTTTCATTCTTTTTTTTTTTGATTTATCAAACCTCATCAATGTTTTTATTTCAATATAATAAATTTTTTTGTACTATAATTTCAGATTTATTCCGTATTCCTCATAAAATCGAATGGCACATTTCAATAAATACTGCATTATTCTCATTTTATTTCAGTGTGAATGCTCATTCTCTAATACACTGTGTCACTGGCTGCTTATTTCTGCATATTTGATTCATACTTTATGAAAGAGCAGTTTTTTTTTTTGTTCTTTATTGTTGTAAAGTTGCTTTTTCTACAAGGAAGTGACTTTTTTATTTGATACATGACTGAACCACAAACAGTTACGGTACAAACAGTGCCAGTGTTTTGGGAGCAACAGGAGTGTATTAAATGATGCATCGAATAGAGTTAGAGCTGAATTGCTGTGGACCACAGTGTGAAATGTTTGCAATAATTCTGGAAGACAGAATCCAGGGACTGTGAAGCACATGGTCTTCATGTGGTCTCGTCTTGATCAAAACCAGCAACTGTAGAAAATCTCATATCTCTAAAAACATCTCTAAAAACCCTGATTCCTATTTATTGCAAGGCAACACTTAGGAATTAAGTGGTTGACAGCCTTGGCTGGAACAGACTGACCTGACTAATGGCTAACTAGATAATTAGTAGGGTGACCATATTTTCATTTGGGTAAACCAGGACACCTGGGAGCGGGGTGGGGGCGAGGGGGAGGGGGGATCGGTCATTAATGACGTCAACACCTAATTTGCATAATACATGTTTTTAAAGCTGTAAAGGATTAAGGTTGTGGTAGTGAAAAAGTGTGTAAAAAAACACCCTAAATATGTTAGAAACTATACAAATGAACAGCATCTGTTGCTTTTTAAATAGGCCGTCACTTTTTTACAGTAACTTCATTTTTACGCAAATTACATGAATGAGGTTTTTTTTTGCCGTGTTCTTAAATGTTATTATAAGAGCAGCAGTGAGCCAGAAGTGTTAATTTATGTTTTTTTTCTAGGGTTTTTTAAATTATTATTAAAGCTATCATAGACAAATTGTTCAATGGTTCAATATCTATAGATGTTTTATTTTTTAACTTCTATTATTTTTGTACTTAACCTCTTCTATTATTTGCACTTCAATATTGTAAGTCTCTTTGGACAAAAGCCTCTGCCAAATGTAATGTACCGTATTTTTTCGGACTATAAGGCGCACTTAAAAACTTTTAATTTTCACAAAAATTGACAGTGCGTCTTATAATACGGTGCGCCTTTTGTATGGATTTTACCCGTCAGGTTGTAAGGAGCAGTAAACAGACACTCAGTGCAGCGTTATAGAGAGTTTCAGTGCTATACAGAGTCCAGAGCCGTGCAGCTCCGAGGCTGGAGCAGCAAATAGCATTAGCTAGCTTATTCACTGTTCAGAGATCAGTATTATCTAAATTTTACCCGTCAGGTGTAAGGAGCAGTAAACACACACTCCGTGCAGAGCCGTGCCGCTCCGAGGCTGGAGCAGCAATAGCTAGATGCTAACCGCTTAGCTAGCTAGCTTTTTCACTGTTCAGAGATCAGTATTTTCTAAATTTAGCACTTTTAATACTGCTGGAGCAGTATTATTAGAGTTAGATGCTAATCGCTAAGCGTTCACCGTTCAGAGGTGAGTTATCGGCCTGTAAGTCTGTGCTGCTTTGCCTGGCTAGCATTAGCTAGATGCTAAGCGCTAACTCTCTCAGAGGTGAGTTTTATCAGCCTGTAATCTGCTTGTTTACCGTGTTAAAACAAGCTACGGGGGACGAATCGCTAGCTAATATCTCACTGTCTTACCAGAACACGCAGGATTACTCAGTGTAACGCTGTCGTTTAAGTTTGGGTTAACTTTACTAGTTTAGGTGACTAGCTAGCGTGCTAGCGGATAGCTATGCTAACGCTGGTGCAGCAAGCCTTAGTGGACATCTGGAAATCTAAGCTTACTGTAAATAAACTGAAGCACGTTACTCACCCAAATAAACAGTTTTCAGGAGAGGAATCTGTGTAGATTAATATCCAGCACTCGTTTGACTTTGAAAAAGCTAGATTTGTATACTGAGACGCTCCACCGGCAAGCGACCACCCCCGGTGGGGGAAGGGAAACATGGCGCCACCCCTGTTCACTTTGATATAGGCACCCTTTCTAGTGTCACTTAACGCGCCTTATAATGCGATGCGCCCTATGTATGGAAAAATAGCAGAAAATAGGCGTTCTTTGATAGTGCGTCTTATAATACGGTGCGCCTTATAGTCCGAAAAATACGGTAATGTAATGTAATGTAATATTTAGCTTTTTTACAAAGAGGGAGACACTGTGGAGGAGGTGAGTGACAGGCTACGTGGTGAATGTGGTGAGAGACTGACTGAGAATGTGTGAGTTAAATTCAATACCAATTTTGTCCTACCAATCTTTTACCGTTCGCAGTAGGGTCTGTACCTCCGGACAGGAGGATCGGAAAAAACTGCACACAGCGCATTTTAGTAATGTTACCTCCGCTGTGTTGGGTAATGTGAGAGTAACGTTATGTTAAGCTGTGAACATGTTATTAATCCACCCCACATTACAGAGAGAAACGAACCAATCCAGGGGCTGTCCCTGTTTCAGGACGAATCTTAACGTGGCTTAATGTACTAAACAACGAGAAACAAACACCATAACCCACATTACTGACCCGCTGTAAACAGGCTGGATGAGGAGTAACAGTGACAGTAAATGATGTATTTTGAGTTTGCTGGTGTAGCTAGTCTGTGGTGTTGGATCAGTATTATTAAAGCTCATACTGATAGAGTAGTGTGTACCCAGCCCTCACGCCACTATCACTGCTCTCAGCTACACGGGTAAAACGTATTACAGCGTTGGTTCTGTGTAATTCCGCGCTGTTCAGTCAGAGAGGGCAGTTAGTAATCAGCTGGGTGTAAAAATGCTTTAAAAGGCCGGAGTTCACTGTTGATGCGGCGAAAATAGTCCCCTCCAGCTCGTAAACGAAAGGCAGACATGCGCAGACTCGCTGTGTGACGTTAGCGTTTTCAAACATCTCCACCTTGGAAGGCGTTTTCGAAAACCTCCGTTTTCAGAGACCGAAAACGCTGTTTTTCGTGTGGACGGAAGGCCAAAACGGAGACAAAAACCTCCGTTTTTACAAATACCCGGGTTCGTGTGGACGGGGCCTGAGAGACTGCACTGTGAGTGATGTGGGCGGGGCTCACGGCAGCAGACGCTACAGCGTGGCTGAAGAGAGCGTGTGTTCATCTCAGAGTCGCCAAAAGTCTCCAATAACACCACAAAAACTCGCTATATTTGTCGGTAGTTGCTTTTTTTTTTTACAAAAAAGTGGCTAAAGGGGCTGAAAATTGGATACATATAGCGATAAAGTCGCTGAGTTGGCAGCACTGACTGACAGTCACACTGTCTATATTCTGATTAAGAACAAGGCTGCCCTCACTGACTGAAATTTAAAACCAGGACTTTTTCTCACTTTTTGAAAAAAACCCGGGACACCCGGGACAGGACGTGAAATATGTCCCGGGAAATACGGACGTTTGGTCACCCTATAATTAGTCAAGAATACTATTAATATTAGAGCTATCAATGTTAAACCTTTAATGTATGTGGTTAAATTGGAATCAGTTTATTATTTTTGTAATGCAATTAATTACCCCACCAAGTTTGTTTAGCTTGTGGTGAGAATGTAATCTGGTCTCTATCCGACCCAGCTATCAAATACACTTTTTTTATAGAGCTAAACTGCTGATAAGGTGCAGTTTATTCTGATACTAATATATAGCAGATAATATACTGCTATGAACAAACGCTGTCTCTGCTGCTCCATGCTGTTTACGCACGCAGTCTGTGCAGCGTTCACTGCTCACATCTGCACTGCTTGCCCCGTCAAAGGCGATGTGTTTAAAAGTGCAGCTTTCTATGTTAAGCTGCTTTAACACTGCGCATATATACACACTGGAACACAGAATCTACTCTGTGCTCGCAAGTTTTTTAGAGCGCATTTTGGTGCGTTTAGTTTAGTTAGTTTATGCCTGTGTGAAAACAAACCAAACGGAGGGAGAAACTCTCCAAATAAACGTATCAACTCATCAACTGATCCGGACCATGGAAACTTTCACAACTACAGGTGTGAAAACGCTCTTTTATACTCAGATAATTAAGTTCTAATTCAGAAATCCTCACAACCAAATATTTTCTCTATGTAATTCATCATGCATTCTTTATTCCAGCACCCCACTCTGACTTTATTTTCCCTCCAACATACATATATAGGATATACTAGTATTTGTAATTATACTAGTATTAGTAATTGACACCACTAGAATAAATATAATTACATTTTACATTTAAATGTCCACTATGAAAACTTGCTTCTTAAGAAAAACAAGTAAGATTAATCACAGTTAATCACAGAATTTTGTCATGATTAATCGGTTAAACTATTCATTTTAATCGATTGACACTACTTACTATCACTATATATGCTATTATTAATATACTACACTGCCTGGCCAAAAAAACTAAGCAAATGATCTGGGGTTGCTGCAGTTGATCACATGGAGGAAACAGGAAACACCTGGGGTTAGTGATGAGGGGGCGGAGCTACAAATTAACATAGGTGTGAGCACTGTATATTTAAATTATGTCCTGCATTACAATATATTCTGACAGGTATTCCTGCAAGTCCCACAGGAGTGCAGATCTCTACCTTACATCACCAAATGATGCAATGCAGGACAGTGCAGGACACTTGGACACTTTTACAGGAAACCCAACCTCTTGTGTAATAGCAGACATCCAGATCTGTATAGGTTATACAGGGTTAAGCCTCACTGTACCAGTTCCTCCAGTCTCTCACGCCCCACGCTTCTGAGAAAGCACTTAGCTTTTATAACGGTCGGTCTGTCGTACAGGGAAGGTTACAGCAGGTCAGTCCCCTCTCGGTTGCCAGGTTCGTCCAGAAATGTGCTGACAAACCAAACACACTGCGCTCAGCCCCTCACAGTTCTCCCATTCAGGATCAGCGCAGCGACTGTATTACGTGAGGCTAAGATCAACACTTTTGGCTGCTGTCACATTTTCAGCCGGCAAACGTCGAAGCATGACGCGATCCAGGAGGACGAGAGCGGAAAACACACTGTACATATTTCACTCCTGACCTAGAAATCCATTTATTAGATTAATACTGTTTGACGTAAGCACTTTTGAAACTGTTGATTTGCACCGCAGAGTGTTTACACTAATTTGACCATCAGAACATTGGCAAGATTTCGCTGCTCTTCTCCTAAAAAAAATTAAACAAAAATGTAAACTTCTGCAGTGAGTTTATGCAGGTCCTGAGCCAAGGCCTCATTCACAGTTCTGAACTCGCGGTCCGAAAGCCAGATCGGGCAAAGTGACAACTTTCTACTTTCTACTCCGTCTGTTTTTCGTCCAGACGGCAAACACACAGCCTCACGTGCTGTTAGACCTCAGTTCACCAGATATATTTTTTAAGGGAAGCAGACATTTATAAGTGGTGCAGACTGAATGCAAGATAACAGGGATTTAATGCTAATACTCCTTGATGTATTACAGCAGGAAAGCTCAATTACCCTCCTGAACTCTACTTGGCACAGGGCATGAGCTCACGTTCTTCATGTTCTTCATGTTCTTCATGTTCTTCATGTTCTTCAAGTTCAGTCTTCTTCCAGCATTGCAGCTCTTTTGCAGCAACACTTGGGAAACTACTGTATGTACAGTTCCAGTGTGTTCCCCTCCACCAGTCTTACACACTGCTTTTGGATAACTTCATGCTGCTTTACTCTTGGTGCGAAAATTCAAGCAGTTCAGTTTGGTTTGATGGCTTCTGATCATACATCCTCCACAGTCCTATTTTAGGCTAATTTTGGATCAGGATAAGCTAAAGCTGAATTAAGAAGCAGACATGGGCAGATTCATTGGGTGACATCAGCATTTTCAAAAATCTCCATTTTTAGTGACTGAAAAAGCTGTATTCGTGAGGACTGAAGGCCAAAATGGAGACCAAAACCTCTGTTTTACAAATATCCAGATTCATGTGGACGGGGAATTAATTTCAGTGTCTTCATGAGGGACAATCACCTGGAATAGTTTTCTCCTCCACTTGAAGGCAGGAGTTCCTGGAGGTGCTGAACAATAGTCACCTATCTTAGTTGGGTTTAGGCCAGAAAATAAAGGAAAGAAGAAAAGAAGGGGAAATTATTGGGAAAATCATTGCATGATTTCAGTGTTTAATATGCTTGCACTCTTCTTTCTGTATATTCTTCAACAGTTCTTGAACACTCTAAAAAACAGAGGTACGATAGGAGTACTTTTTTGTACTCAAAGGTACACTCTTCATAATTGTACCCTCAAAGGTACAATACTGGTCTTTACAGGGTCAGATTTGTTCCCTCTGAAGTATAAAGTAATTTCTAACAGCAATAAGTACACATTTGTACCATTTAACCTGCAGCCAAAAGGTACATTCAGTATTCTGTATCACTGTACTAATAAACTATATATATTTTAATTGCACATTTTTTATTTGAAATCCAGAAAATTTTGGATCATCAAGTTTTTGACACATATTCAGTTGATGATAATGTTTATAATCTTTATAATCTTTACTGGAACAAAAACCATGGGTACAAAAAAGGACTTTCACTGAAAGGTACTTCTTTGTACCTCAGTATAAGGTACAGCCCCAGCGACAAGCTTTGTACCCTTTTAAATACAAATCTGTACTCACTTTTCTTAGTGCGAATATAACATCTACAGTTGCCTACAGTTCTGTCTCACGTATGTCTACTGTGTCCTTGTTGTATTGTACCCATAGTGTCTCCCATTCTTTTATATTATATATCTATTTTCTGTACATGCTGTAATTTTAGGGAAGGAGAGTAACGTCATTTCAACGTAAGTTCTGGTAAAGTACTGGTAACCACAGCTGATTTTTTTATGATGCATTTTACAGATTAATTGCTTACTTACTTACAATTACCACTTACACACCAGAGAGAAGCGGCAGCCAATCACGCACAGCATAGTGTAACAAGGAAGAGGAGGCAGGATGCAAACGCAAGTTGGTTTTATTTTCCATTAAACAAAATAAACAAAGAACAAAACACTATTAAATGATAAAGAAAAGGTAACTTAAACAAAACACTATGAACTATGAGGATAAACTAAAAGACTGAAACAAGCAAGCAAAAATAACAAATAAAGAAACAAACTACATGAAGCAAACCTGGAACACAGAAGACAAAAAAACACAGCAAGTCTGAGGCTAAACAAAACAGGACACGGTCAAACAAAAAGCAAGACACAGAACAAAGGAGCACATGGGGTATTTTTACACAACCACACACTAGGAACACCTGTGGAGGTAATGAGGAGGGCAGAGTTGCAAATGAGACAGGAGGGGTTACATATGGCAAGGTGGGGCTAAGGCGGAGACAAGACCAAAACACAACAGCAGCACATGGCTGGGAAACATGACAGGTAAAAAAAAGAGAACAGAGGACAGGAGCAGGAAGGTACCAAAAAAAAGGAAAGACACTGGACAGATACAGGCAAAGGTGTGACACATACTCTCAACCAGAATCAACTGTCCTCCTGGAGGACTGCATTGGCCAATGAGGAGCTGACCAAGAACAGAGTGCCAATACAATCCTTATCTAGGCATGCATGACTGGTGTACCCATTTTCTTTTCTTTTCTTTTTTTTTTTAATTATCCAAGTCTTTGGACTGTTGGAGGAAACCAGAGACCTTGGAGGAAACCCACCCAGGACTCCTGCACTTTAAAACATTTACAGCCATCGGCATCTCAAATCGGCTGTGCCCATCTGATGCTGTGATCAATCCCAGGACAATGTCCTGCTGCCCCCGGGCATGTGGTTCTTCCAGTCTTCCAGGCCAGAGTCTTCCTGTTCTCATCTGTAGCGCAGCAGAGGGGATTAATTATTTAATCAGTAATAATACTGTGGTGTGCATTCACACATTAACCTTTTTTAAAAAAGGTAATGGACACAAAATTAAACACTTATGCCAAAATATAAAATCAGTTAAATCCAATTGACTAATATATATATATATATATATATATATATATATATATATATATATATATATATATATATATATAGATAGATATATTTATTAAATCTTTCTTTGTCCATTGTATTGGAAGCTTGTGTTTAACATTTTTATTTTATATTTGATCTTGACTTTTTGTCACAAACATTTCATTCACAGTAAATTAAACATTATTAGTGTGTAAAAATCACATACAATTAGTAAAAACAAGCTCTTATTATTTTGCCTCATTAGCTTTAGAGTGCTGCCACTCTTTCATGCCTGAGCTGCCGTTTTTTTGTTTTTTTTTTCCAGTGAAGTGGGCGGAGCTAAGCTACTCTTTCATTGGCTTGTAAACTTGTTCATTGGCAGTTTTTATATTTAATTTATTTATTTTATTTATATTTAAAGTCGGATTTTAGTGGTGGCACCTAAAGGAGTGAAGGTGAGTGTGTGAAATGTCTACATGTTCAATTCAATCACGAGGGTTGCCAGATAAGTTTCAGTGTGTAAAATTCATGTCTCAACTATTACTAGTACTATTACTATTACTATTAATAATAATAATAATAATAATAATAAGAAAAAGAAGAAGAAGAAGAATATTTTTTTACACAACAAATGGTTACAGAGTATCAACCTAGTATGAGAACAGCAGGGATAGATGGTATAGCACATTAAAGAGAGGGAAGGCTGTAGGCAAGAGAAAAGAGTTGAGTCTTGAGAGTCGATTTGAACATGTCACCATTTGTATTGTTTAGAGGCTGGGACGTTAAGAAGTCCAGCACTAGCAGACCTAAGGGATCAAGATGGT
The DNA here is from genome assembly GCF_023375975.1 of Astyanax mexicanus. Taxonomy (NCBI): domain Eukaryota; kingdom Metazoa; phylum Chordata; class Actinopteri; order Characiformes; family Acestrorhamphidae; genus Astyanax; species Astyanax mexicanus. The sequence goes on from NC_064417.1 coordinate 50,476,523, forward strand.
CTGTAAGGAAGAAGGAGGTTAGACAAATAAGGAGGTGTAAGATTATTTAATGCCTTGTAGGTAAGTAAGAGAGTCTTGAATTGAATCCTGTATTTAACAGGGAGCCAGTGAAGATTTTGGAGAACAGGTGTAATATAATGTGTTCATGGGTGCGAGTGTGAGTGAGTAAACGGGCAGCTGCATTTTGTACCATCTGAAGTTTATGGATAGAGGAAGAACTAATGCCAGCGAGCAAGGACTTACAAGTTACTAGTAGTAGTGGTGGTGGTAAATCACCCAGCTATGGTTATCAAACCCTACTGAAGCTTAATGATTACCTGTTCAGCAGAAAATAAACAGCTTGCCCATTTCCATAGCTGCATCACACATTTGCATGCTGTTGTCTATACCTGGCAACCCTGAGTGTGGAAATGGGACTGGAAATGGGAATAGTGGTGGGCAGATTCGGAGGCCAAAAACCACACAGATTTGCATGACATACTCAACTCAACTTTATTAATTAGGCACTTTAAATATAACAACAACAGAAACAAAGTGCTGTACATAGATAATTATAAAACATAAAACAAGCAATGAAACAATAAGAAAAGATAGAAATGAAACAGTAAAACACAATTAAGAAAGCAGATGAAACAGTAAAAACGACCAAAGGAGAAATAGCACAATCTCGTTTTGGGTCAAAAGCCAAAGAATAAAAGTAAAAAAAGACAAAGTTCAAGAGCTACCACTAGTAAGAGTTCTAGTATGAAAACACTGGCTGAAGCTCTGCTTCAACAAGAGCTGCCAGTGATTGAACACAGAATGTTTCCTTAATATCTGATCTAAACATCCTGATCATGTCATGAATTACTACAGAGTATATAAGTCGTAATGGCCTTCTAAATACTGTATGCCAGGTCCTAAATGTTATTTGGGTTCAGATTAGTTGAGACATATTTGTTCTAATATTTATTGAGCTTTGTTGAGTCTGATTTCATGTTTTGGTGTCTTACATCCCATCTCCCAACTTTAACAGACTTTGACCTGCATTTAATCCTTATCTTATTCTTCGTATCCTTTCTATTCTTCTTCAACTTTCTCTTTATTTTGGCAATTTTTTTATTTTCATACCATTTTTATATTTCTTTCTAAATCAGTCTCACTTGTATCACTTGTATCAGAATGTGAAGAAGATACGCAGCTTGTTTCAGTGGTTTTGTCAGACTTGGGGTGCAGGGAGGACGCGGAGGCGGACGCATATGCAAACAAAAGGGATTTATTGAAAAACAGGACTGAGGAAACTGGGGAAAACATGGAGCACTGACAGACGATAAACGTACAAGGATCGACACCGGGGAAATGGAACACCGACCTTAAATAGAGGTGCACACACATAGGAAACAGGAAACACCTGGGACGAAGGGGCGGAGCTACAAATGAACACAGGTGAGTGGAAAAACACTTGGAAAGAAACACAGACCTGAGAACCAGACAGACAAAAGACCTGACAGGTTTCAGGCTTCATACGACCACAGTTGTGGTTTTGTGCACTGGTGTGTGCACTCAGGTGATTTCCCATGGGTGTTTAAGTGTGTCCTTTTTCTCAAATCTCCACATTTGCAAAGCCTGAAGTAGTTTTCACATGAAACACATTGTTTTTAAGTAGATTTGTGGGACAGATGCAGATTTTTGCTGCACAAAGCTCAGCTGTAAAACTCTAACATAAAGCGCCGCTGCAGACACACAGGGTCATGCAAAGTTCAAATGCTTTCAGGTTAAGCACACCATGCTTATATTCAGTCTCAGAGTGGCCAATAGGAGAGCAGAGGCGTGTCTGAAAAACGCCCACCCTATAGTCACTTGTATAACAACATTTGTGGAATTACAGTTAATTGCAAAAAATGTTGTTTTTTTTTCATGTATTTCTGTTTATTATTAGTTAAATCCAACCCAAGATGACTTTATAACCTAAACATGTTACTCCACATTACATTTACTGTTATTAGAAAAACAAATATGCGTGCAATGTTTGAATTATATACATAGTATATGACAAAAAATAAAGAAATCAGTTATCACCTAATTTTTTTAAATAATATAAAAACATATTAATCATGTCAATTCTGTTGTATACTTACTTTTTTCCACTCTTTTCATTAAAAAAAGCATTGGGTCCTGTGTCTTTAATTTTGTCTACTGAAAGCACTTCTTATGATGGTGTCCTTTTATTAAAATAATGTGAAACTTTACGTTTCATAGAGTTTTTTGGCAGCAGTTAATACAAATGCTAGATAACCCAAACCTTCCCAGTCTGTTAGCAGAACAAGATATTATCCAAAAGTGTTTTTTTTTTTTTTATTGCAGTATATTGTTATTGTTGCGCATGTGAATCTGGTCTTGTGCTGAATTCAGCATCCCCGCCAGGAAAAGCACACACGTCTTATCAGCTTTAACTTTACTTAGAAAATGGAAATACCCAAGATACTGTTCTAAGCTTCGCTGAATCGTAAGACATAAGGAAAAAGAAACGTCACCTGCAGCCTCTCCTGAGAGAGGGTGCTTTTCCTGGCAGGGGGGCTGAATTCGGCACAGTAGTAGTGTCTAAATTTGTACCCCGCCATGAAAGCACCCCCCTCTCAGAAAAAGCGTACGCACAGCCTTTATACACGTATCAATGTGCAGCATGTGAGGTGTTTAGGGGACAGATTCGTTCATATTACACACAAATATAGATCACGTATATTTGTGCATGTGAACCGTCATGATATTTAAATCTGATCATTTTTTAAAATCTCAGTTTATTTCCATTGCCCTTCCCTTTTAAACAATATTAGATTTTTTTACAGTTTTTGTCTTTTACAGTACTGGTAGTTTTGTACATTCTGGAATTTTTGTACTATTTCTTGTTACTGTCTGGACCTAAATGACAAGAATAAAGGGCAAAAAATGTGGTTGTTCTAAAACATTTCATCGTTAGTTTTTATTTCATCAGTTTTCATGAATGCATGATTTATGACTTATAAAATCCACTTTACTGTTTCTATGAGGCTTCAGTACTTCAACAATACTGCTATATGAGAAATTGATGCACATTCAGAGAGAAAGTCGTGCCAGGTTTCTTCTGCTAGAGTGGCGATATGTGCGTGTGTGTGTGTGTGTGTGTGTGGTAGGGGTGATATGCAGTACTAAGCTGCAGGATGAGTTCAGTGGCTCGCGTAATTGGAAAATGTAGAGAGGAGTTTCTGAGTTGAAGTATTTCTGAGAGTGTGATTACAGAGCGTTCTATACACTTACCCTTCAGCCCTGTCTCACATATATGTGTGTGTGTGTGTGTGTGTGTTTTGTTTATATGTATATATACATACAGGGATTGGACAATGAAACACCTGTCATCATTTTAGTGTGGGATTTTAGGTTTCATGGCTAAATTGGAGCAGCCTGGTGTTCAATCTTCATTAATTGCACATTATTGCTCCAGTAAGAGCAGAGTGTGAAGGTTCAATTATCAGGGTAAGAGCACAGTTCTGCTCTAAATATTACAATGCACACAACATTATGGGTGACATACCAGAGTTCAAAAGAGGACAAATTGTTGGTGCACGTCTTGCTGGAGCATCTGTGACCAAGACAGCAAGTCTTTGTGATGCATCAAGAGCCACGGTATCCAGGGTAATGTCAGCATACCACCAAGAAGGACCAACCACATCCAACAGGATTAACTGTGGACGCTGTAAGAGGAAGCTGTCTGAAAGGGATGTTCGGGTGCTAACCCGGATTGTAGGGGTGTGACGAGACACTAATATCACGAGACGAGACATGATATTAGGTTCACGAGAACGAGACGAGACGAGATTTAAAAATAGAATTTTGTAGAAAACGTCAAAAATGAAAAATGACTTTGACAAAATCATATAACACAAACTTAACAGACTGGTTTCTCTCACACATTGATCCTATAAGAAATAGAAATAAGAATAAAAAAATAAAAATAAAACTTTTAAAATATAGAGCAAACAATAAGTGCAAACCACAACCAGTCATATTAAGGCTATGTTTGTGTTTTTTCTCTTAAATCTCTTGTAATTTAACTATGCATAACCATAACCAGTCATATTAAGACTATGCTTGAAGTGAAACAGAGACAGAACATGTTTTTAAATACAGTACAGAGTTAAGGGATTAGTACAACTGTCTATGAAACAGTCACGTGTAGGATTAACTTACAGTATTTATATATGGTTCGTATCTTGTTGGTCACTCTGTTACCGTTTATTGTTTCCACTGGAGCCAAAATGCAGCCAGACATACAACTTAAAAGTAGCAGAAGCATCTTCTATACAAATACCCGAATTTTCCTCTTCTGCTGAGAGCTGCTCTCACTGCTCAGCCATCATACTCTATCACTATCGCTACTGGGTTGCCAGATCCCTCTTAAAAAGTCCACACTTAACTGTTTTTTTTTTTTTTGCCCCGGAAGACAGGTTTAAGCTTGACGAGAAATATCGTCACGTTTTAATCTCTCGAGATTTTGTGCCATGAGATCTCGTCACACCCCTACCGGATTGTATCCAAAAAAAAAACATAAAACCACGGCTGATCAAATCACGCAGAATTCAATGTGCACCTCAACTCTCCTGTTTCCACCAGAACTGTCCGTCACCACAATAAATTATTGTGCTCTAAAAGCAGGTTTCAGTTTCCTACTCCAACCCCTGTATATACACATACACAGGCATCCAACCCAGCTCTCAAATATACTGCTTTTTGAGCCAGATAAAATACTGCTATGGACAAATGCCGTCTTTGCTGCTCCATGCTGTTTACACACTAAGAGCATGGTCAGTGTGTTACGACCCCTGGTCGTATTGTTTTTTCTTTGTGTGCCCTCTGTGCTGTGTGTTTAGTTTTTAGTTGCAGGGCCAGGATTGGCCACCGGGGGCGCACTCTATAAAAGGGCTAGAGGAAACCTGACCTGGGAGAGACGTTCAGGGCTCCTCCCCTTTCCTGACCTGGAACAACTTCCTGCTCAGACCAACCTGTCACCTCCATTTTGTTTTCTGTGTGTTGCTTTAGTTTTTGCTTTAATATACATTAGTCTTTGGGTAAAGTAGGGGGTGAGTGCCATTTTGTTTTGCTACCTTTTTCTCCTGTTTTGGTGACAGGGAGTCAGGGTAGTTTGTGTATTTAGTTTTCTTTATTTTTGCAGGTTCAGTTAGTTTATTTAACAAATTGTAAAGAATACAAGGCTTAAATCAAAGGGGAGATAACAGTAAGGGATGAAAGAGAAAATAATAAACAAAACAAAACTAACTTCAAGATTAAGAGAACTAACTTAACTAACAAAGAAAAGAAAATGAAATACAAATCACTAACCTAACTCCCTAATTAAACAAACCAAGAGAAAACATAGAAAAAAAATAAACTCTTTCTCCCACTGAGAGAACTTGTTAGAATAGGCTTATTTTCTCCCCACTGAGAGACCAGAAACAACAGTGTTCACACCAAAGAACATGATTTTACCATCAGCTTAGTTCTAACACTTTAACGGCTACAAACTTTAGACAGACCATGTGGCAGGGAACCAGGAACACACAGGAGCCATGTTGGAAGCCAAGCACCACCCTCGCACTTCCTGTTCCTGTTCCCTTTTATGGTTGGTTCCCCCTGGTGGTGACCAATCAGTTTAGGTTTGCATCACGCAGTAACCTAGAGTAGGAAGACACACTCAAACAGAAAGAAAAAAAAAACAATAATCAGCAATTATGACCTATAGGGTCGTAACACTCCCACACCTAAAATGAAAAACAATTTGTTTTTCTACAGTCTAGACAATGCATCAGCTACAACATTCTCGGTTCCCTTCTTGTATTTTACCTCTAGATTAAAATCCTGAACCATTAAAAACCATCTCATCAACCTCTGATCTGTGTTTCTCATTCTGGATAAGTAAATCAAGGGATTATGGTCAGTATAGACTACTACAGGTAAAATGCTGGAACCTAAGTAGACTTCGAAATGTTGCAAAGCAAACAAAAGAGCCAAAGCTTCCTTTTCAATGGCACTGTACCCAATTTGATGTTTGTTAAATTTCTTTGAGAAGTAGCAAACTGGATGTTCAACCCCTTGATGGTCTTCTTGCAGAAGTACAGCACCAGCTCCGATTGCACTTGCATCAACTTCGAGCTTGAAGGGCATAGAGAAGTCAGGAGCCTTAAGGACAGGAGTGCTACACAAAAGAGACTTAACAGCATTAAAAGCAAAATCACACTGTTCAGTCCACATCATTGTCTGATCTTGTTTTAGCAAATTAGTCAATGGGGCAGCAACACTTGCAAAGTTTTTACAAAACCCACGGTAGTATGATGTCAGTAATGCGTTACTTAGTACTATTTCCAATCCAGTAATCAGACTAAAGTTACTTATCCAAGTCACTGTGCGTCACTCTCTCTCTCTCTCCACCTCACACACACACACACAGACACTGCGTTCCTTTCCTCACCGCCCCCCCTGCGCTCTCCCCCAATCACACACACACACACACACACACCACGCAGCGACACAAACAAATCCATGGAGGCAGGCGAGAGAAGCTCGTTCTGAATTCCGGGAGATTATATGTGACTCGCGGGCATCAGGGAGCCGCTACCGAAATGCGGGAGACTCCCGCAGCTTCAGGGAGACTTGGTTTGTCTGGTGTTTTGTAGCAGAGGCTTGAGAAGCTTCTGTTAATGAGGTACAACCACTGGTTTTCTCACCGCACTCCACTGTTTCACTCTTAACATGTGATTACAAAATAAAACCAGGCAACAAAAGTACACACGATGTCGGCCTAGACCACATACACGGTTTTGTTTCGTAAAACCACTCCTTGCTGCCCTGCTGAGAACGACAGGTTCAATGTTCAGTTTTTTTTTTTTTTTTCAGTTCCTTATTTTTTTTATATAAAAACAAGTATTTATGTTAAGGGAAATCAAGAAAAAAACATTATTTTTTATAAAAACAATTATTTATGTTAAGAAATGGTCTTTTATTTTTTATTAATGTCAGGAGATACATTGTTTCTGTTAGAAATGCATTTTCCAACAAAGGGAAGTTAAGGCTGCGGGAGGTGGTGTCTGCAGCTGCTTAAAGTAACTAATAAAGTAACTTGTAAAGTAACTTAGTTACTTTTAAAATCAAGTAATCCATAAAGTAACTGAGTTACTTTTTAAAGGAGTAATCAGTAATCAGTAATCGGATTACTTTTTCAAAGTAACTATACCATCACTGGTCAGTGCAGCATTCACTGCTCACATCTGTGCTGCACATCCCATTAAAAAAGTTCAGTCATGTGACTCCTCTGCTGCGTTCCCTCCACTGGCTTCCTGTTGCCGCCCGCATCTGATTCAAAACCCTGACGTTGGCTTACAAAGCCAAAAACGGACCAGCACCTTCATACTTGATGGCGATGGTCAAAGCCAGATCTGCACCAAGAGCTCTTAGAGCTTCCAGTACGGCTCGGCTTGAACCTCCATCACTCAAAACACACAGAACACAGACATCCAGACTCTTCTCTGTGCTGGCACTAAGGTGGTGGAATGAACTTCCACTGGATGTCAGAACAGCAGAGTCACTCACGGTCTTCAAACGTCGACTGAAGACACATCTTTTTCCTAGGGGTTCCTAGGGTTCTTAACATGATTAAGTTCTATGTATCTCTTGATCATAGTCTACAAACTAGCTTTGGATATCTTAAGTAACTTTGAAGCACTGTTGTGAGTTGCTCTGCATAAGGGCGTCTGCTAAATACCATAAATGTAAACTTACAGCAGCTTCACACTGCACAGATATACAGATATACACACTGAAACACACAATCTTCTCACTATATTTGCTTTCTTGCTCCTGCACCAGACAGCTCTGACCAATCAGAACAGAAGATGTGCTCACATGATTTATTGGTGCACATTTGGATGCGTTTAGTTTAGTTAGTTTATGCCTGTGTGAAACCAAACCAAACAGAGGGAGAAATGCTCCAAATAAACAAACTCATCTGGAACTGATCTGGACCATAGAAACTTTCACAGTGTAACATGGAGGAGGAGGCAGGATGCAAGTGCAAGTCTTTTTTATTATCCATATTTAAACTAACAAAGAAAGGAACACTTGGGAGTATAAAAAGAAAAGGTAACTAAAACAAAACACTATGAAACAGAGGATAAACTAAAATACTGAACCAAACAAGCAAACTAAGCAAACAAAGAAACAAACTAAATAAAGCAAACCTGAGACACTGAGGACAAACAACACAACAGGTCTGAGGCTAAACAAAACATTTAAACATGATCTGGAAAGATTAACGAACACAGTGAAACAAAAAGCGCGACAGAAAACAATGGATCACATGAGGTATTTATACACAGGCACACACTAGGGACACCTGTGGAAGTAATGAGGGGGCGGAGTTACAAATGAGACACAAGGTGACAACACTTATGGCTTGGGCAGGGCTAGGGCGGGGCTAGGGCGGAGACAGAACAATAACAAAACAATGCCATGTGCTCAAAAAAGCACATGGCTGGAAACACAAGACAGGAAAACAGGGCAGGAGCACAGAAAACCAAAAGAGGGAAAAACACAGGACAGACACAGGCTAATATGTGACACACAGTTTATAACTACAGGTGTGAAAAAGCTCTTTTATACTCAGCTAATTATGTGATAATTCAGAAATCCTTACAACCAAACTGATATGTGTATAATAAAGTAAAAAAAAAAAGTTTCCTCTAAACAATTTATCGTGCATTCTTTATTCCAGAGCTCCATATTACGGCTGTATCTCCTCTTAAACATAAAACAAAGTATATAATAGCATTTTAATTGACACCACTAATATAAATATAATTATATTTTACATTAATTGCATTTATTATTTGAATTGCATTTAAATATTCACTATAAAAAAACTTGCGTCTTAAGAAGAACAAGTGAGATTAATCGCAGTTAATCACAGAATATTGTTGTAATTAATCAGATTAAATATTTTAATCGATTGACTCCACTGATATAAACACATAAAGCTGCTCAGGTTCCCACCAGGTACTCTAAACTGCAGAGCATGAACATGAAAACTCAGCAGCACCGACTAACTGCTGTTCAGACTGTGTTCAGGATGACACAGTGTTTCCTAATGGTGTCTGCTGCTGCGCCACGCTAACCACATCCTCAAACCAGAGTTTAGCAGAACAGATAAAATAGCCCGGGGCATGTGACACCCACAGTATCCTCATTTTATACTTATCTCTAGTGAAATAAAGTAGATTAAAGTACACTAAGCATTATTATGCTCTCGTGCACTAAACGTGTTCTTGTAGCCACATTATTAATCAGTATATTTAAAGAGTGCTGAAATTGAATTATTTTGTACCTATTATACTTTAATTGTATAAAAATAGTACAAAAGTCCTGCTTAAATTGTGCTAAGTGTACTTAACTGTACTAAAATGAAACTATTTTAAATATACTTAAGTAACATTTAAACATTTAAACTACTTCATGTATGTAACCCCATATTTTAAATATGCTTACAGTAAAATTATAATATATTTAATGAGTATTACACCTGTATCACTATTTATTATACACCAGTTATATACTACCTCTTCTCTACATCTTCACTACTTTACTTTAACTGATGCTCTCAAACACTTTATTAAGAGACAAGAAATTCAAGTAATTAACTCTTGATGAGTTCAGCACAGCTGTTAACTGAAAGCCTGAATTCCAGGTGACTCTACCTCATAAAACTGACTGAGAAAATCCAGCAGAGATGAGTAAAATGGTTTAAAGAATCTATTTATTAACCACATTTTTGTTTATTAAATAAATTCATATGTTTTTCTTCATAGTTTGGATGAATTTAGGGTGTGTCCAAACTTTTGACTGGTACTGTATATACTGTCTCTCTCTCTCTCTCTCTCTCTCTCTCTCTCTCTCCCTCTTCTGTGTTCATTCATACATGCACATCATGCTGTATTGTATTGTCCTTACAGTCTATTGTGTATTTATAGTATGTACTGTACTCACTGTCTGTTTACACTGTATTGTGTTTTGTCTATTGTCCTTGCACTATTGTCCCACGACCTCTGTCAATTACTGCCCTGGAGATTTAACCTAACAGTGTTTCATTGTACTGTAAAATCCTGTATAATTAAATACATTATAATGACAATAATGCTGGATGTAAATGTAATTAAATTAGAGAATTGTATAGATACTGTAATTACCCTACATTTCAGCAAAGCATTTACACATTTAAATGTATTTAAACAACTTAATGTGGGACCAAACACAGTGACAGTGCTAAAGCAGATGAAGAAAATAATTCATACCACTATTTCTAGTATTCATTATTACAACACTCTATATTGTCTTGTTTTTACTTTAGCCACATTATTGTAATTGTAATTGTCTAAACTACATTGCTGTCAAATTCAACATCAGTTTCAAAGGTCCTAAAATAGAACCCTGTGGGGCTCAAAATGTCAGATATTCTCTTCTTATTCTACTTTTAACATTTACTTGTTATTTTCTATTCTACTCAGTTTACTCAAACCCCTATTTAATTTTATGTACAGTATCAATTTATGAAGAAAAATGTATAGTATTATTCAATAAACAAAAAAAATGTTAAACAAACCAGAATATGTTTTATATTTATTAAACTTTATTACAGGCTCTAGGCCCAATAGGGAGACATACAACATATACATAAAAAAAAAAGATATTTTTGATTCTTCAAAAAGTAGCACCTCTTGCTTAGATTAGACAGTTTTGCACATTTTGGCTGGGTTTTCTAAGTCAGTTTTATGAGGTAGAGTCACCTAAAATTCAAGCTTTCAGTTAACAGCTGTGCTGAACTCATCAAGAGTTAATTACTTTGACTCTGATTTTGCTATTTATAGGGTTATGTTTGAGTAAAATGAACATTGTTGTTTTTTTTCTATAAACTACAGACATTTTTCCCAAATTCCAAATAAAAATATTGTCATTTAGAGCATTTATTTGCAAAAATCTGAAATGGCTAAAATAGGTTTTCATACATCTTGGCATCATGTTCTCCTCCACCAGTCTTACACACTGCTTTTTGGATAAGAGAGAGAAAAAAAGAGTTCTCGATGATAAATTGAAGTCAACACCCCCTATATACATACACATACCACCCAACCCCCCCCTCCACCCCACTTATGTGTATGTGTTTGGTCATGCCCAGTCACCCAGAAATGAACTGAACAGAAATGTGTATTTTACATGTACACACACACACACACACACACATATATGCCTACAGATTACTGTAAATATACAAGTGGTGCTGAGTGCTTGTTTCTGATGTATTGTATTGGGTATATTGGAATGTATTTTAATTAATTGATTAATTGTTTTAATAGTAAGCTTTGTTTAAGAACAGGCCAGGGACCACAGGGCTAAGTCTTATGTTATAGTATTTTTTGTATTATTATTTATAGTATTTACCCTGTTAATATATGATCATTGTCTCTGTTTAATAAACAAGAAAATATTAAATTAAATGAAAAGAAATGCAGGGGCGATTGTAGGATCAGATTAAAAAGCATAATTTTCACTCTTTTTTAAGCTTACCAGAGACAAACGTCTGTTTAAACAAAATACAACTTTTTGCTTTCACTTTTTAGGGGTGCTGGAACCCCCTAAAGGGCTAGTGATGCCCCTGATTGAAATATATGCTGTATAATAATAATAATAATAATAATAATAATAATAATAATAATAATAATAATAATAATAATAATAATAATAATTAATTGCTTTTTTTGGAGGGTTGGGGATTCTGTAAAACAGCGAATAGCTGAGGATCTGCACACCTGTTTTACCTGAGGCACTGCAGTCAGTGTGTTTAGCCACGCCCACAGGGGTCTCACCTGTCTGCTGTTTGGAACACAGTGGGACAGAGAACATACTTACATATCTTCAGAACATCTATACAACACTCCTAATAGAACTTTATTAATGACAAAAACAAATTAATGCATTTCATTGTCAAATTCTCCACACTACGATTTTGATGATCTAACATCATTTAAAAGCTCTACCTGGTTTTACTGTGAACATATAAACATTTAATGGGACTGTATGAACCATTTAACAGTCCAAAAATGTTCAAAATGTTTTTTAGAGAAGCAGGTCAGTGGATTTTTTTTAAACGCTTGGAGTTGCTTATTGCTCATTGCTATCTTACACCCTGCCAACAGTTTATTTAACTCCTTCCACAGGCATAATTTAAAAAGCAATGGTGATTATGGATAGATCTACACTGGTATGGAAATAAGGTGTGTTCAGATAAATTTCTGGTGTATTGCTTGTTTATCTTAGCAACAGAAAACTCAGGTGCTCCAATGACTGAATACAACTTAGACGGACACCAACAGTCAGACGTTCATTGCTATCTTGGCAATGCTGGCATGCGGCATGCACTCAACACGCATACACCCCCGCTTGTTAAGCACTAGTCATTTGAGCATTGCGCACCTCGATTTAAGGCATCAGTGTGTCGTTTGTATTGTTATTTTTTGTTGTTGTTATTTTGTGGCTCAAAACTTGCAAAAGGCATGAACTAATTCTTTTAATTAATCAAACCAATCTGTGTGCTGGGTGAGCTCTGACTTTGGCGCGTTCATATCTTAACAGCGTGGTGCTTTTGTGCGTCTCAGCAGAGGATACTGACCTGCTCATTCATGCTGTGTTATTTTATTCTTTATTCTGTTTATTGTTAAGTTAAAAATCTGGTTTGTGCTCTGCAGTGTGTCTGTGTGTGTCCATGTGTGTGTTTAACAAGCAGGGGTGTACGAGTGCTGAACGCACCTATATAAACCCAACTGTTGTCAGGGTTTTAATCAGTCAGTGGAGCTCCTGTGTTTTCCACCACCAAAATGGAAACACGCCAGAAATGTACCTAAATCACACTCCTCATTTCCAGACCACCACACCCATCAGTGTAGATTTATTCCTAAACTCCTATGCAATTTTAACAGAGCGGGCACAAGGCATATTGACTGTTCACAAGGTGTAAGATAGCAATGAGCTTTGCGACACGCCTTGCACAGGATGTACAATGGGGCCTATGAACACTCAGCAGCACAAACCCAACTTTTACATTAACAATAAACAGAATACTAAATAAAATAAAATTAAATAACATTGCTGTTCCCGTAAATGAGCTCCTGGAGCACCATTACAGTGTGAACCAATAGGTCAGTTAACAAAACAATAACGCTCATTATCAGTAGTAAGAGTAGTAATTGTAGCAGTAGCACTAATATCATAAATCGAATAGAAATAATGATTAGATTGGTTCATCTTTAAAAATAAGACTTTAAAAGCATTAAATATTGATACATTATATAATATTATCATGTATATATATTTCCTAACGTTAACATTTTCTACTTTAAAGTATCTATCTTACAGATGGGAGGTTTTGTTATGGCAGCAGCTGTTGCTAACTCTATTCCGAAACAGTCAGATCAGATCTTTGCTCCGGGACTTTGTTCAGATCGGCTGTTTGCAGAGGGATCTGTGGCCCATAGCGAATTCCGTAAAATGACCTCAGACAGCAGGATGAACTCTGGATGTCCCCCTGTGAACATCCTGAACTGAGCAGACTGATAAAGGTCAGGCTCAGCCGCTGTGAATGATTAGTGAGCCTCCTGTCACTCGGGCTGCTTAATGCTGCTTTATGACTGCAGGCTGTGATCTGTTAAGATCGGCGGTGAACAATAAGTCATTGATTAAGTGATCAATAATCCACAAGGGCGTTCTTAATTAATATCATCTCAGCCCGATCCCTCGGCGCCAACACCAAAGACTTCCCGCCCCATTACTGCTTCCTGTTTCCTGTTATCTCTGCTCATCATCGATCAGGTCGTGGGTGGAAGAGGCTAATTGTGTTGGTGTTAATTGGCTGTGTGAGATGTTGGCTTTGTTGGTGGGGGTGTGTTATATAAAGACATATATTTTTCTCTGTTTTATATTGTAAAATGAATACGATTTCAGGAACATCATCAAAGCTTCAGCCAGAGAAATGTTGCCGGGGGTGTTTAAAATCGATTTGTACCTCATATTGAAAAGAAGGAAATACATTAAGCTTTAAAGATGCCCATTAAAAGAACATTAATGACTCAGAGCAGTGCCTGATTGATGGCACTGGAGTGGAGTGTTATCTTTTCTAGAAAAAGTAGATCTGATTAATGACTGTATTAAAGCATAAAGCCTCCAGCCACTGGTCTAGTGCCCCTGCTGGCTGGTTGCAGTATGACGTCTAGCTCCACCAATCTCCAAAAAGTATGCTTTAAAAAGCTCCTTCCGCTGAAATAGACTTTTTCTTGTTTTTCTTCTTTTTTTTTTGTCTCTCTGAGTTGTTTATGATTCTGCACATCATATCTCAAACTCTTCCTCAACCTCTATTGTCTGCAGCAGCTAGTAAAAGAAAATATAAAAAAAAAATGAGTTGATCAGGAAAAGCACAGAATCTACGTCAACCAATGAATAAGTATTCATGGCCCCGCCCACCTTGGCTCGCGATCGCCCACAGGCAGAGCTGAAGCCGGGAAGCGACACCGTCTCGCAGATAGAAAGGAGCTAACAGCGCTAGAAACAACGTGGCAGTTCGTTCCTGTGTTATTTGTGCGAATAACACATCAGTGTTTATATACTTTACCCAGTAATTCAGAGCTAAGGAACAAATGGTTAGAATTAGTCTATAGAGGAAAAACACCACCAGCCAAGTATAACTAAGATAGGTAGGTGTGTTTAGAACAGTCCTGTTTACACTAGTTAAAGGTAACTTTACTTTTACATTCTGGACCTGGACTACCCACCTCTGTCTGTGTGTAACTATAGGTTTAAATAGGATCTCCGGTGGATTTGGTGTTTTACAGAGACTCTAAGACTAGGTCAGTATAGGCTGAACTTCACTTGGCAGGGGATTTATTACACATGTTGTAAAGTAACATATGACATTGCAGAGACTGTTATTAGTGTAAAAATCTCTTTATTTTAAAATGTTTCCAACTGTTGTTCATCTCACTGCATCCTGGTGTCGCAGTGCTGTTAGCCAATCAGAGGCGATATGTTTGCATGTATGAATATTCATAAGGAAGAGCCTAAATCCTTTAATTTCTCCCTGCCCACTCCTCTACCGGACTAAAGCAGTGTTATACCTGATCACCAGAGCACTCATACTCATACTCATTCACTTATAGTAGTGTCATGAATGACCCAGGCAGGGAGACGAGGAGGCGGACACAAGTGCAGGTAGGGATGAAACGAATAATTTAATAAATATATATATATATATATATATAAATAACAAAGATAAACAAATAACAAAGAACACGTAATAATAAAGTAAACCAAAACAAACGAGAGGAACTAGTGAACATAAACTCAACAAACAAGAAGTACTAAATATATATAAATATACAAACAGGGAGTAAATAAACAAAGAAACAAACAAAGCTAAGAACATAAACAAGGAATAAACAAGAAACTAGAAACTACCAAAATAACCAAGAAATAACCAAAACTAAACAGGGCAGGGATATATATATACAAGGAATATACTAGAAACAAAACACTAAGCAGAGGACTGGGAAACGAGGAAAATAAACATGAAACTAGAAAACATACACAAGAGAATAACTGAGGTAAACACGGGCAATGACTAGGGCTATGAAACACGGAAGAACACGGAGAGACAAAACAACAGGGGAAGGTGCAAAGACCGACGGAGGACAAGGTGGCAGAGGAGGGCTATTCATAGTAACATAAAACACACTATAATTAGAAACACCTGGGGAAGGGGCGGAGCTACAAATGAGACACAGGTGGAAATCTACTAAGACGGGAGACACAGGGGAGCACAGGTCATGTGGGGAAGACACACAGAGACACGAGACAGGGCTAAGACCTGACAAGTAGAGACCACAACTAGACATTTAAAAAGATTTTATTAATGGTTTGAAATATCTTGTTCGTATGATAATTAGTCCTTTGCTTTAAAATAATCGTAATAATAGTCTTTTCCCATTTAAATAAATGAAAGGCTTGCATGAGTAGATATAACTGCAGGATGATTAATAAAGACATTGACTGGACTCTAGGTTAGTGCTACAGTATAGTCACATTTAAAACATTTAAAATATCTTCTTTTAATAGTTTAATTAATTGTGTGTGCTGACTCTTTAACAGAAGCTCAGGGGTTAAACTGGGCTTAAGTAGCTTTTTTTTGTTAATCTTAAATACATGAATACAACACTTTTACTGTTCGGTCATTACACTGGACTTGAACTTGAAATCCTATGAAAAATATCAGTTTGATTTTGGTCCCTTAGGTCTGAGCTGGAAACTCAATAAAGGCAGCCTAAGGAAACAAGGAACCTCAGCAGTACATACAGTATATAAAATTAATATTATATATCCCACCATACAACAAAAAGACCCAATCAGCTTGCTGCTTATGCTGTGAGTGGAGGAGGTTTAGCGTACTAGTGGTGTGGAGATCTGTGCAAGCGCTGTAGCCATACCATGCTGAAAAATCACACTTTTTTGTGCATTATGGATTCAAACGCTTCAAACTGTTCCTGAGGTTTTGTCAGATTGTAATAATGTTTTAAAATATGTTGTTTATATTATAATTAGAGCTTTGGTTTACAGTTTCTTTCAACTGTTTACACACTAAATCTTTGCTTGTCACACAATTTTCTAAACATGCCCTTCAAACACCATAACCCCACACCAAATCTGCAAAACCATACACTAATTCTCAGTGTCTCAGTTTTCAATCACACATTTTGCAAAACTCTACACACAAGTTTCTACCTAACACACAAAGATCAAACAGGAAGTTACTTGATTTCATCTCTCAAACACAACCTATCAAAATGCCACACTAAATCACCAGTGCTTCACTCCCACCCCTCACATGTGTAAGCACTCATTACTGTATTGAACACCAACGAATCATTGGCTAAGTAAAGGCCTATAAATAGGACAAATGTCAAGATGTCTGTTTTGAACCATGAATGACAACGAAGAGAGAGCCGGGAGAGTTGGTAGAGGCAGAGGACGTCCACGAGGAGTTCGGGTTGGAGGAGGAGGAGTTGGAAGGGGAAGAAGAGGACGAGTTGGACAGGGAAGAGGACAAGGGCAAAGAAGGGCAAGGAGAGCTGTCTCAGATGAGATTAGGGCTACATCGGTTGATCATGTGATCAACCATGGGTTGACCATGAGAGAGGCTGGACTGCAGGTCCAGCCAAACCTGAGTTGATTCACGGTGGCAGCCATAATCCGAACATTGATTTGGAAAAAATAAATATTTTGGGTTTGAAAACTGTTTATGTGGGTTGTGAGTATTTCACCTTCTCTCTGCATTTTTGTATGGAAATAAACATAGAGTCCCATGAATGAAAGAGCTTTAGGTTTTGATCAACAGTGTGCACACGATGAATCCAAAATGTCTTATTATGACAAAGGTTTTGGCAATGTGAGGTCAGTGCTTGCTTTTGAGATGTGTTGATGACATTTTGAATGTTGTGTGTCATTTTGCTGGAGATTTGAGGCATTTTGCATTTTGTGTGAGCAATTGTGGGTTTTGTGTGTAGAGTTTTGAAAAATAGACACAGAGCTTGGAAAATGTGTGTAAACAGTTGTAAAAAACTGTAAAACACATTGGTCTTTTCCCATTTTAACAAATGGGAGGCTCGCATGAGTGGATATAACTGCAGGGTGGCCGATAAAGACTTTGACTGGACCCATTTTTGGACTCACTTTGACTTGGTCAGTGCTATAGTCAAATTCATTTTCTGGTCTGGACTGTGTCCACACAGCATTTAAAACATTATTTTTTCTTAGTTTAATGGTTTAATGGTGAGTGCTGATTTTCTCACACTTTAAAAAACAGAGGTACGATATAAGTACTTTTTTGTACTCAAAGGTACACTCTTCATAATTGTCCCCTCAAAGGTACAATATTGGTCTTTACAGGGTCAGATTTGCTCCCTCTGAAGTACAAAGTCATTTCTAACAGAAATAAGTGCAAATTTGTACCATTTAACCAACCAAAGGGTACATTCAGTATTGTGATCACTGTACTAATAAACAATATATATTTTAATTGCACATTTTTATGTGAAAGCCAGACAGTTTTGGATCATCAAGTTTTTGAGCCATATTCAGTTGATGATAATATTTATAATCTTTATAATCTTTACTGGCACAAAAACCATGAGTACAAAAAAGGACTTTCACTGAAAGGTACTTTTTTGTACCTCAATATAAGGTACAGCCCCAGCGACAAGCTTTGTACTCTTTTAAGTACAAATCTGTACTCACTTTTCTTAGTGTGCACATCAGCTCAGGGGTTAATCTGAACTTCAGTAGCTTTTTTTGGTTCATCTAAAATACATAAGATAAGATAAGAGATAAGATAAGATAATCCTTTATTAATCCCACAATGGGGAAATTTACCATGTTACAGCAGTGCAGAGTAAAGGACAGAGAAACAGGTCACATGACACAACACTCTCACTGTTGGGTCATTACACTTCACTTGAACTTGGAATTGAATGGAACATTTCAGCTTGATTCTGGTTCCTTAGGCAAGTCTGAGCTGCCTTAACATTAGGAAAATAAATATTTTTTGGAGGTAGAAAAGTAGAAACCACATTACAAAAATAAAATAAAATTTCTTCCCTCTCTAGACACCCTTTCTAGTTCTTTTGTTCTTAGTTTCTTTTTTCAAATATAATTATTCTTAAGAAAAACAATGAAAAATAAGGAATTTTCTTCCTTTCAGTCTAATTCTGTTTTTATGAAATAAATGAAGTGTAAAAAATATATGTATAAAAAAATATTGATGAATCCGCGTATCGATATTATCGATGTTTGGTTCAATTCGCCCACCTCTACTGAACACTCAATAAAGGCGGTCTGGGAAAAAGGGGCAGGTCTACTAAATAAGTATTCAGACAAACCAAGTCTCCCTGAAGCTGCGGGAGTCTCCCACAGAGAGGGTTCTAATTGGCCTATTCTCTGCAAAGAGTCTGTGAGACAGCCAATCAGTTTTTAGTGTGGGCAGTGTTTTTCCCTCCTCCCGGACGGGATTTGTTCAGTGAGTGAGAGAAAGCAGATCATGGCGGAGGCAATATTAATAATTATTGTAATATGATATGAAATATTTTTGATGTTGTCCAATTTTTTTGTGATATTGTAACTGTCAATTTTTGTCAAATAAAGGCTTTTTTTCCAAAAAAAAAATAAAAAAGAACTGCAGAGGCAGGGCCTTCCAAAAAAAAAAAAAAGATCAAACTCATTTCACCTCTGATTACTCTAAATTTAATTAAAAAAAGTAAAATTAATTAATATAAAAGTAAAGTTTTGTTATCCTTTGGTGTGTGTGCTTTTTTTTGGGGGGGGGGGGGGTGTCAACTTTTGCAACTTGGGATGTCTGAGTATTGGCGTCTCTACAGCATGTACTCTGGTTGCAAATTTGACAACACAGCCAACGCTTTTGGCTTCATGTCTCTATAAAAGAGAAGAAGGAAGTTAATAGAACCACAGCCGGAACATCTATGCCTGTCTACAATCATTAGATCTGTTAGGACGAAGAGATACAGAAGCCCGTGGTTTTCCTGTTACAATGCAGCTCTGTGTCTGAA
The DNA here is from genome assembly GCF_023375975.1 of Astyanax mexicanus. Lineage (NCBI taxonomy): Eukaryota > Metazoa > Chordata > Actinopteri > Characiformes > Acestrorhamphidae > Astyanax > Astyanax mexicanus. The sequence goes on from NC_064417.1 coordinate 50,496,235, forward strand.
CACATTACAAAGCTCTAAACAAATAAAATGATATTAATACTAATCACAAGATTCTCAAACCACTCCTCGGGTGTCTGTATGAATGAGCAGCTCTGTAGCAGCAAATCTGCAGAGGTATGAAGACAAACTGTTCCCCCAGGCCAGGCATCAGGTGGGCTTATTATCATTCATCTCGGTTTCACGGAACAAATAAGTGTTTACATACTGGAGCGCTCCAGCCGCTGAGGAACTCCAGCCAAGATGAAATTGAATAATCTGGAACCCAAAGGGATATCTAGCCTATCACATTGCACATGCCTAGTAACAGAATTACAGAACATCATGGCCAAGCACTCTCTGATTATGTAACTTAACACTATGATCCAGAGTTTTTTGTATCCAGGCCTTGAATTCACTATACACCATGTCTCAATTGTAAGAAAATGTCCTATAACATACGTACTATAACATATACAGTAAATGGTTTGGAAGGCGAAGCCTGTTAAGCTATGTCAACCAAATTGCGGCCATCTTGAATGCCTCCATATTGGATTTAGCATCAGGTTTGTCTAACAAGAATGTAGAGTATGTGTCAGACACATCTATCTGGTAGAGAGTTTCAACCTCACTCACAAGATAACACCAACCATAGTATACAGTTGTACAGATGTGGGTGATCCCAATCCGTTCCTTGAGGTATCACTATATGATCAATGTATATACTGCTAGCTCATGACGTTTAAGTACTAAATCGCTTTTTCAGTGCTTTATCATTTATCATAAAACCAATTGTTGCACCAAGAAAGAACCAATAAACACCAACCAACCAAGATCAATGGTGTGATGTTTTGCGTCACATGTCCAGAAAACCTGGTGTCATAGCACTTTGACATGCCAACATTACATTTCTTGCTGTTTATGAGGCTGGTAATGCTGAAAAACATATCCTGTGCAACAGAGAAAACTCCTGCTCTTCCTTTTCCTGATGAGAGTCCGTTTCATTCTAACATTTTCCCATTTTGCCACAATTTCGCAAGGCCAAGCTGATGGCAAGCTGCATGTCCGGGATTCGAACCAGCAGTCTCCCGATCATAGTGGCACCACTTTAGACCGCTTGACCACTTGGTGCCCACATCCTAACATTTTTGATGGTCTTTGCGGTGACTGCACTTGAGGATACTTTTTTTAAAGTTCTTGAAATGTTTCGATTTGACTGACCTTCATTCTTCATTCAAATATTTTTTTTCTTTACTTAGTTAAGTAGAACATTTGATTTGACATGGCTAAACAGGAGTCAGACACTCACAGATACAAATCAAACCCTTTATTAAACCATATATCATTTTAGAGTATTTAAAATAGCAAGGTCAACACCAGTAAACAGCAGTAAGAGGGAACAAACATACCATAAACAATAATCAGTCCAAGGGTCATACACAGGCAAGGATTTATAAGAGGGAGGACAGAAATTAGGGTTGGTAAAAACTGAACAAGGTCAGAATTGAGAGAGTTAACACAGGCAACAGAAATAAAACGCTTTGTAAAGTGGTTAACCAAACAAATACTCTGCAACGAGCGAATGAGGGGAGGGTGTATATATATATATATATATATATATATATATATATATATATATATATATATTGAGTGGAACAGGCGAAATCAATATTCCAGTGATTGTGTTCTTGTTGGTTCTGTGTGCAGTGTCATGTGATGGCGTGAGTGAATGATATTAGAGGTGCATTCTGGGTATCGTAGTCCAGAGACTAGAAATCTACCTCTTCACATTTTTACAACTGATGCTCTCAAACACTTTATTAAGAGACAAGAAATTCAAGTAATTAACTCTTGATGAGTTCAGCACAGCTGTTAACTGAAAGCCTGAATTCCAGGTGACTCGACCTCATAAAGCTGACTGAGAAAATCCAGCAGAGATGTGTAAAACTGATCCTCCAAGCAAGAGAAGCTACTTTTTTTCTTTTTGAAAAATCTAAAATATAAGACCAATTCTGGTTTGTTTAAACTTTTTTTTTTTACTAAATAATTCCAAATACTTTTGGTCATATTTCGGATGGCTTTAGTATTAATGTACAATGCAATGCAATCTACAATATTTAACAATAATAAATAATAAAGTATAATTTAATGTGTGTCGAAGCTTTTGACTGGTACTGTATGTGTGTGCAGAAGTTGTGTTTGCTTTAATAGGGAAATTATACCAAAAGCAGAAGGTAGTCTTTTTGTTTATGGACACAAAAGAAGCACTGTTCAGGTTTCTTTCTCTCTTTATTTGCATCTGTACATGACATTTCACAATAACACCATTCAAATTATTTTTGTGCAATCAGATTAATAGTCGTGGAGAGATATTTAATATCTCTGTAGGGTGCTTGAGCACTTGCCCGTTTGGGTCGTAGTGCCCTTACAGCCCCCAAAGTGGCCTTTTATTAAATGTATTTATACCTTTTTTACCCACCCCCCATCTTCAATAAAACATCCAACAGCACCTGACCACCCCCTCCAAGTTCCCACCTGAAATATTCTGACTTTCCCATTTTAGTACTTAAGTACTAAAATGCTGTATCTGTATCTACTGGAGTATAATTTTTAATTCACGACTGTACTTTAGCTAGTAAACTAGATTCAAGAAACAACAGAAACAGGGAGGTATTTATACAAGACCAGGTGTGTGCAATCAGAAGCTCGGCGAGCATGAACGCCGAAGCGTCACATGATTAGCAGAGTCAGGGAAGTGCAATAAGAGAGCATGCTGGGAATTGGAGTCAGCAGTGTTGTGCCAGTTCACAGCTTTTCTGAACTAGTTCAAGTTCAGTTCATACATGCTCAAAGTGAACAGTTCACAATTTTAATTCTGAACTAGTTCAAAGTTCAGTTAATTTCACTTTTTTCGTGAGATATTCACATAAATACTTTTTTTCACACTACAAGCTAGAAGTCACTATACGTTCTCTGAAGCTGCTCATTGTAGACATTTGCTCATGATACTGCAATTGTGGGTTTCTTACCAGGTGATGAAAATGTTCATAAGGAGAATCGGTGTCTGTCTCTGTGCCATCACTTCCACCAGCCATTTTTTTTTTTTTTTAAGTCTCTCTCTCTCTCGCCCTCGTGCTCCGTGCTCTCTGCGTCGTTGCCAGTATGTTATTATGTCAGGTGCGGGTGCAGGGAGGACGCGGAGGCGGACGCAAATGCAAACAAAAAAGGGATTTATTAAAGAAAACAAATACAAAATACACCGGGAATAAACTGAAAACAGGACTGAGGAAACTGGGGAACACATAGAGCACTGACAGATGATAAACATACAAGGATCGACCCCGGGGAAATGGAACACGGACCTTAAATAGAGGTGCACACACACAGGAAACAGGAAACACCTGGGACGAAGGGGCGGAGCTTCAAATGAACACAGGTGAGTGGAAAAACACTGGGAATGAAACACAGAGGAGCCGGGTCACATGAGAACATACAGACAAGAGAACAGACAGGACATGACATATTAACTAGCCAACTAGTTCATTTACAGGGATGTCTGCCGTTCATGACACATAATGTGAACTAATTCACATTCTAGTTCTTTATAACAAAATGTGTTGCGTTCAGTTCAACGTTCACGAAAAAATGAGCATGTTTAATGAAGGCGTTCTTTTGAACTCGTTCATGCACAACACTGGGAGTAAGCTTAGCGTAGCAGCCGGCACCAGGAGTAATGGCGGCGCTCAGAGCTGAAGCTAGTAGTGTTATAGGATGTAAACAGTGGTTTTTAATGAGCTTCTTGTGCACTTTTTTAATTTGTTAATGTCTTGTTTTAAATGTCAGGGCTCTCCAGATTCTAGTATGTTGGTGTAAAGTTACTTTGAGCTGGATAACGGTAGAAAAAGTGATTTATCAGGGTAAATTATGCCCCGTATCACCTAGTCTGAAGGGTTAAGATTTCTGGATCTCTGAACGCTGTGGGAGAACGGAGGTGAGCTATTCATCAAAGGTAAGAATTTATATCATGTTTTACTACAGCAAAAGTCCATTTTTCTCCTTTAATAGCATGAATGCAAAACTGCGAAATATGCTGAAACACTTCCGTACACACTGTGTCCTGGGGGGACCTTATAATAGTCAGTGGGGACGAGAATATTCAGAATAGTTTAGCAGGCCTTGTTCAGTATTCACTCTCTGTTTATGTTTATGAAGAAAGAAGAAAGGATACATCAAGGAAATACATGTTATGCCCTTATAAGAACTCTGCGCTGGTTCAAAAGCAGAACAGGAATGTTGAAACTCAACCTGTTTCAATAGGGAACCATAAACATGTGCAACCACAATAAGAGCCGAACCGAAAGAATAGAAAGCAACCATTACACAACTACTTATAATAGACTTCTGTCTGTGTGTGTCTGTGTGTGTGTGTGTGTGTGTTTGGGCCAGTGTTGGGCAGTAATTGAATATGTGTGCTACTGTACTCTTACTGTATCTCTGTTTCTCTGTACTGTAGTTCTCAGAAACACTTTCTTCACTCTTTACTCTGAATTGAGAGAAAAGTGAAATCATGCACCGTTAAAATGAGATCAAGTGTCTATAATAATCCTGTCGCCTGTAGCTTAGCAACTATAACTAAACACAGACGTTCCAGACTTCCCTGACAATATATTTCACTTTCTTGTTCCTACCACTTAGCCCTAGGAGTAGGGTGGTGTCCCAATTCTTATTAGTCTGGAGGGGTTGGTTACACGGCAAAAAATCCATTGGCAAAAACCAGACAAAATATAAGCAAATTAAGACAAATATATGTATATTAAGCAAAAAAATCTGCCAATGGGATAAGCACAATTTTCTTAGTAAGATTTCTTACAAAAAGCAATGGCAAAGTCTCAAAATGAGTGAAGTAACACCTAAATCAAGCAAACAGAACAAGAATCAGAATAACTTGATTGCTGCTTGATTGTGCTTATTTTCAGTTCAAATTACTTAAAATAAGGTACAAATTCTAAGTAAGAATGATTAAGATAATTATCCCTAAAATAAGCTAAATAATCTAACAATAACACAATGCTTAGTAAGACAAAAAGTCTTATCAGAGACAAAAATAAGATTTATTGCCTTAAATTTAGAAAAAATTCACTTGCTAAGATTTAGTTTTTTGCAGTGTAGGGGAAGTGTTGGAGCTGTACGGTCCTTTAAATAGTGATTTTTTTTTAGAGTCACACTCAAAACAGAGGGCTGCTAGAATCACTCACAAGATGGTGCAGCACAAGCAACCAAAGAAACCCACAAATTTGAGTATTGTCCTTATTAAAAGTTATGATACCCCCAGCTATATTACCATAGTTTAATGTGTAGATTCAATGTTTTATGGTGACTTTCTTCAAAACAAGGGTAAAAATAATAAATCAAAGCAATGAAAGCGCAGCGAAAGTTCTACTAAAGACTCCAATGCTACGTCACCTAATTACCTATCCAATCAGCTGTTCCTTCTGCCTTTAAATAAGATCACTCATTCAGTACCTTTGCTGCCTTTCAGACGCTGATGGTCGTTCTTACCCTCCTCCTTCCCCACCGCCTCCAGGTTGGTCCCGTTTGGTTGCCCGGGGGTTGGCTCCGCCCCTGATGTATCAAGTCCTGGGCCGATGACGGGGCCTACGCCAAAGACTCTACTAGAAGACTGTTTCATTATAACCTCTTCATATATGTATCTTTGTTTTTGCTAAATATGTTAAAACATTAAATCGTGCAACTGACAACATTTCTTCCGGAGTCGTAATAGTAGAACTAGTAGTTAAGCTAACTTTCCCATTCCACCTTAAATGGTGAAAGCAGAGGCTGCAGCATTTAAGGTGAAACGAAAAAAGATTAAAAGATATTTAAAGCTAATTTTAGCTCCCCATCACAGAGAAAGTGTAAGAACCAACCAGGATAGTTGGATGCAAATGCAAAGCAGGTTTATTATCCAAAAACACCAGGTTTAACACCTAGATTAAAAAACAGAAATAGGACACAAGGCAAAAATCATAGTCAAAAGGCAGGCAAGGATCAAAAACCAATGATACCAATTGGTTTCTACCAATTTCATTGGTTGAAACCAATGAAATATTGTAAATAACACTCAATAAGACACAGCACAGGCAATATCTCATGACTAGACTAAGCATAAGTCCCATTTTAAATAGTTCACTTAATCAGCTGATGTCCCACAGGTGTGTGGGAGGGCGGAGTCAGCTTATCAGTTTACCACCAGCAGCAGTTAGGTTGCTGAACTTTAGCAATCCACTGCTATGTCCCTATTGGGAGCAATTCTAAGGGGGAAATTTCACCCCTTTCTCTTACAACTCTGTTCTAAGAGGAAGAACAATTACAGTTAAAAATAAGGGCTAGGGGTACAAAATAGAAGTGAGATTTAGTTTAACATTAGGCCATAATGCTTTACGTTTAAACAGTAATGTTTTTATAACTGTTAATATATTTTTTTTATATTTGAAGACACACAAATATCCTTGTTATACAGTGTTTCCCAAAAGTGTTATTGTCCTTTTCTATTATCCTGTGTCTCATTTGCCTTATGAGGTCTCAGGTGCGAATGGGGAGCAGGACCAGCCACTGTATATTCAACATGCCACTTCATGGCAAAGAACTCTCTGAGGACGTGAGAAACAGAATTGTTGCTCCTTAGAAAGTTGGCCTAACTGAGACCACTACAGCATGCAGGCCATATATATCTGTATATATATGTGTGTGAGAGAGAGCGAAAGAGAGAGAGAGAGAGAGAGAGAGAGACTGTATATATATATATATATATATATATATATATATATATATATATATATATATATATATATATATATATATAACATAACTGGAAGTAACTACCTTCCCTCTCATTGTATCCTGGGATCATTTTCTCATCCACATTCTTATGACACAATTTCCCACTTCTTGTTGTTGTAGTTAGCACCCTGTTAACTCCCCCCCACACACACACACCACCTCATATCACTTGTGTTTCCTTCCCTTCATCTCAATAAGCTCGACATCAACAAACCTCTGATTTGCATACTTTCAGTACCACCCTGAAACTGCAGGCGTGGCAGACTGTTTCCTGCTTTCTAAAACCAGAGGAAACGTTCCATCTGTCAGAGAGAGAGAAAGAGAAAGAGAGAGAGAGAGAGAGAGAAATATCAGTTTCTCTGATTTTGCTATGTATAGGTTTATGTTTGAGTAAAATGAACATTGTTGTTTTATTCTATAAACTACAGACAACCTTTCTCCCAAATTCCAAATAAAATATTCTCATTTAGAGCATTTATTTACAGAAAATGAGAAATGACTGAAATAACAAAAAAGATGCAGAGCTTTCAGACCTCAAATAATGCAAAGAAGTAAAAAGGTTTTAAGAGTTCAGTAATCAAGATTTGGTGGAATAACCTCTTCCTTTTTAATCACAGTTTTCATCTTTTTCATCTTGGCATCATGTTCTCCTCCTCCACCAGTCTTACACACTGCTTTTGGATAACTTTATGCTGCTTTACTCCTGGTGCAAAAATTCAAGCAGTTCAGTTTGGTGGTTTGATGGCTTGTGATCATCCATCTTCCTCTTGATTATATTCCAGAGGTTTTCAATTTGGTGAAATCACAGAAACTTATCATTTTTAAGTGTGAGAGAGAGACTGAGAGATAAAGAAAGAGAGAGAAAGAGAGAGAGAGAGATAGGGGTGAAGGAGAGTGCAGGGTCGAGCAGGTCAGGACAGAGATGTTGTATTAAAGCATATCTACGTCACTGTCAGTGCAGAGGCTCTTATTAGCACTTGATTACAGTGCCCGATTTCATTTCACGCCCGGTTGGCCGCGTGACCGGGAGGTGATTTGCCTGTTCGTTTTTTTCCTCGTTTTCACGCAGCGCGGTCACGAACAGAGACGTACTGTCTGAACACGCACAGAAACGTAGAACACGTTACAGTTTTATACCCTGATGAACAGATCACAATTATGCATGCGTCTCATCTCAATGACCCACCGACCAAACAATATAATAGCTGATCGGATAATATAATAGCTTAAAGCGTAACATAGCATAGAGGTGGTCATAATGTTTTGATTGATTAATATATTATAGTACATTTGGAAGCTATTCTAAACCCTGTATGCTTGTCCTTTGAGCAGTCACTTGTCTGGACACTTCTAGCCAGATGCAACTGGTCACCGTCATTACCACTCATCGCACACGCTGTCCACTTTGAGTAGAAATACTAGCCTTTCAATGGCATGTTTCCAGTATATATATATGATACTGTGGATCGAGGAATGTTAAATACCCTTACTTCAGAACTTTAGAAATGGAATGTCCCATCCGTCTACACACTTTTTGGAATTTATAGCACTGCATAAATCAAGTAGCTACTCCCATCTCCGCAACTTACCTTGAGATTTCTTATCTTGTCTGAATTGGTCATATATTTTACAGCTGCAAGTCTTTAGCTCTGGCCGTATGTTTAGGGTCATCGTCTTGCCGGAAGGCGAATCTCCGTCTCAGTCTCAAGTCTTTAACAGCCTCCAACAGGTTTTCTTCTTCCAGAATTGCCCTGTATTTATCTCCATCCACTTTCCCATCAACTCTGAACAGCTTCCTAAATCTGTCCCTTCTACATGTTTGCTGTATTCCTACATGTTTTGTGGCTACAAACTGCAAATGGCACTTCGTATGTCTTTCTTTCAACAAAGGTTTTCTTCTTCTTTTCTTTTTGACACTCCTACATATAAAGACCAGATTTCTGGAGTGCAACACTTGTTGTTGTCCTGTATACAGATTCTCTTGATCCACCTGATCTGCGGATCTCTGCAGCTCCTCCAGAGTGACCATTTTTCTCTTAGCCTGTCTGTCAGTTAGGGTGGACCATGGTCATGTCCTGCCCTTTTTTTGTGGATTGAACAGTGCCATCAGTTACTTTCAACAGTTTTAACGTTAATTATACTGATTAAATACTATTTTAATGCTGCAATCAAGACGTCCATGTCCCCCAGCCAAGTGCACAAGTATGTTCTAATCAGAGACTGTAAAAAAGATGGACGCTGTGTCGCCGTTCCCATTCATTCAATGAAAATGAAGCCAACATCTTCCGCCATTTTTGAAAGTTTGAAATCCTGATACCCGATTCTGCGCAGAAGAGACCAGAGGAGGGAGAAAGACTGTTGAGAGACTGCCTACTCATTTAAATAACCCCGCCCCTGAGGGCTGCCTGGCAGTCACAAACTGCAGAGTGGGGCGGAGCGGAGCTGACGTCTGTTATTGGTCCCGCCCATAACCAGCCTTTTAACAATAAGCACACCTTTTTTTAATAGAGCTTAATTAAGTTTTTAAAAAACGAATTCTGTGGGGATATAAAAATGTAACAATATAAGCAGAGGTTACACTAGCTGCTGCATTTAAATAATGGAGGTAGAATTACAGTATATTAGAAAAAAACGTGATTGAAAGTTGTCTGTTTTGCCATTGAAACCTATTGGGATGGGTGGAGTTACACAGCTTTCTGAAACCAAACAGCAGGGGGCGCCCGACCTGTGGTGGCTTCACTTTTGAGAGATGATGCTCTGTCCAGCTATGTACAGTCTATAGTTCTAATCAGTTTCAATGCGTAAAGGGACTATAATGGTACATATAATACAGTATTTGTTCAGTGTTTGCTTTTTAGCAGAGATCCACCTGAGCTGTGGATCTCTGCAGCTCCTCCAGAGTGACCAGTGCTCTCCTTGAATACTTTTCGTGGCTTGAACTGTGCCATTTGGGATGCTCAAAGCTTGGGATATGTTTTTATAACCTAACCCTGCTTTAAACTTCTTCTCCACAACATTATATCTGACCTGTCTGGTGAGTTCCTTGGTCTTCATGATGCTGTTTATTCACTAGTGTTCTCTAAAAAACCTTCACAGAACTGGTGTATTTTTTAAAATTACACAAAGCTGGACTTTGTGTTGGTCTATGACTTAAAACTTCAATAAAATACATTCAAGCTAGTACTTTTAAAAGCCATTGTTAAACTAATATGGTTTTTGGGTCCAAAACAACCAAATGTTGCCACAGCATCTTGACACAAGGCTAAAAATAGTGCAGAATAATGTAGACGATAATCACACTGATCTTCCTGAAGCCTGAGACTTGCTTGTTTCGTGAAGCAATGAGTCGACCTCAGAGTCATCCCGTACCCAGTCAGGTTAATGGACTGAGCTGAGCTGCCCGGCTGAAGCGCAGTACATTAGCCTGCCAGTAGAAAGTGATTACCACAGTCGCTTACATCCAATAAAGGGTCGGCCGGCACAAAGACTATTGATTGGTCCTAAGAAATATCAGCGCCATTGTTAATGTCTCCTCATTTACTGCAGCGGGAAGATAGTGTTTCATATGCTTGACCTTCAATTAGCTCGTTCTAAATGTCAAACATTTCAGAAGTGCTTGAAACTAAACTTTGGTTGATCTTTATCTGCCGATCTTTATTGAACGTCCAGCAGGGAACACTTATCGTACAAGCTGCAATCAGTTACTTTCAACAGTTTTAGCATTAATAACACTAGTTATACCGATTTAATACTGTTTTAATGCTGCAATCAAGACGTCTATGACCCCCAGCCAAGTGCACAAGTATGTTCTAATCAGTCTCAGTGTAGAAAAGGCATGCTGGGACTATAATGGTACATATAATACAGTATTTGCTCTTTTGTTAAACAATCAGGGCGTTTGTCTAGACTTTATTGTTATTGTTAGCATCATTAGAAACCGTTGCAGCCGTTCTGTCCGTGGCTATGGTTGCGCCAACAGACCAACAGTGTTAGTGCTGCTGCCAGAATTGCTGTTATTGTGTTACTGTGCTATTATCTTCTTTCTTTCTTTCTTTCATCATTCATTTGCCCTTTTGTAGCCTAGGTGACACTCACAGATTAACCGCCGGAGTTCATTTCATTTAGGACGCTAGCTGCTGATAACAGGAAGGAAAAGAATAAGAACAGCACCAGAAAAAGTAAAATTTAACTCTTCAAATCCCTGTATGTGCAGCATATTAGCTATACAGTTATCATGCACCCAGTTTAATTAGGTTTAGCGAAGGCTAATATAAAATTGTATTTTTTATTTTTAGTGATTTTTACCTCTTAAGACCTCATAGACCCTGCATTCTCATACATTTCTGCTTCTCTGCACCATAATACTTTTTGTTTTTTAAGCGTTGACCCTTTGACCTCACATGGAGACACTGCCCAAACCAGCTAGTGAAAGTCATGTGACAACGTTACAAACAACTGATTGAAAACCAGATGGTGGGAATCCCAGTCAACAGTTTCTACAGCCAGTCCAAACAAACAAACAAAACAAAAGATGGGCCAGGTACAATTCCCATTGAACTTTGTTTGACTAGTTTACTCACTTTACTCACTTTAATAAACTTCTGTCCCCATATATGTGGATATTGTTTTTCGCAAACACTACTTTGTCTGAAGACAAAGTTTAGTTTTTTTTTTTTTTTTTTTTTTTACTTGTTAGGTCCTACTAATCCCAAATAGTTAGGAGAATTAAAAGTCTGGGTCTCAGGGTCTTAACACAAGTACCTTCCTTGGAAGACTGGATTTGGATCTTTAGGTTATCTATAAGGCACTTACTGGTCATTTGCCACCTTACCTAACATAAACAGGAAATTATCAAATTCTCCAGTTTTGGGATCATTCTTCAGGTACAGAGAGATTAAGAATGCTTTTATACCTGACTTATTTGACCTTTAGACTTTTCAGTTTGGGTCCAAACCAAAGTAGCAGGTGATAAATAAGGTTGAATTGGTTGATTGGTTTGTTAGTTGGTTGGTTGGTTGGTTGGTTGGTTGGATGCTTGGTTGGTTACTTGGTTTGTTGGTAAGGGTAATACAGTACAAAGGGGTTTTAAGAGAAGTGCCTGCAGACTTGGTTGGTTGGTTGGTCAGCTGGTTGGTTGGTTGGCTGATTTGTTAGTTGGTTGGTTACTTGGTTAGTTGGTTGGCTGGTTGTTTGTTTGTTTGTTTGCTTGTTTGACTGGTTTGTAAGTCGGTTGGTTAGTTGGCTGGCTGGTTTGTTAGTTAGTTAGTTGGTGGGTTGGTTGGTTGTCTGGTTTATTGTTTGGTTGGCAGGCTTGTTAGTTGCTAGCTTGGCTGGTTACTTGGTTTATTGGAAAGTGTAATACGGAATCAAGGGGTTTATGAGAGATGCCTTCAGACTAAAACAAGTGCAGTCTAAAACATGCACAGCAATCCGCTTTCAAAAAAGGTCATTTTAAGCAATGGCAATTTTAAGTACAGAGCCTGTTTCCTCATCCTCAATCACAAGCTAATTAAGAGTTGAGTACTGATCACCAGGCTTTAATGTGTCAAAAGATGGAACTGGACAAAAATAAAGATATGTGGTCTCTGTTATTGAGAGCATATGTGGTATACAGTCCACAGCTCACATGTGTGAGAGGCTTTGCAGATATATTATTAATGAGGAAACCAGCAACTCAATGCATTATAAATGGGAGTTTGTGTTTATCTGTTGATGTGGAGATCTGTGCAAGCACGGCAGCTATTACAAATAAAACAAAAACTGCATTATTGAGCATAATGCTGCAAACTATTCATAATTTTTTTTATCAGTGATGTAAAATATGTTTCTGAAATGGTAACCTGACCTTTATTTTCCAGTATTTTGGTCTCTTCCTTCTCTTAAAGATAGAAGGCTGGTTTTGTTGACTTAACTATGAACTGACTTGCCTAATATTGCATTAATATTGATAGTGCACTTTGTGTTTTAAAAGTAAAAGATTCCACTGTTAATAAAGCAGTGCAAAAATTGATGCAAAAAACATGGCCGTTCATCATCACTCCTATTGTACTGCAACACTGGCCAGCACATGCATCTGTTAGTTGATGTATGAGATCTGGGGATCTGGTGCTTTCCTCTGAATGTGTTGTGATGCTGCCTAGTGATGCTGCATTATTGGGAGCAGGTAGAAAAAGAGGCGGAGTCTGACTTCATACGCATTGGGGGAGGCATGCACTTTGGTGGTTAACTCAATAAAGGTCATTGAATTCCTCCAAAAATGTATTTTTTTTTTTGCTACAGCCAATGAGCTCAAACAGGTTCTGAAGAACAGAATTAGCCCCAGGGTGCAGGTTTTTTGCTGCAAATCTGATTTGACTCGTCTGATTGGCAGTCAATAAGCTGGAATTTGCATGACAGGGCTGTAGACTTGGTGTGGTCTGAGGCCCTGTAGCTGTGTATGTGCCGGGGACACTACTGGAGTAAACAAGATTCACCAGCAGAGTCCACATGCTGGCATTAGATTTGCATGATTGACATCTTCAGCAACAATAAACAGTGTGTCAGAAAGTGTTTTGGAACACACTGACGACCGCAAATAGTTCAAATAGCGTGCATCCTTAGCATTAGTGCAGGGGAAGAGTTACGTAACATTTAAACAATATGAAAAACTCAGTATTTACAGGTTAATACATTAATACCATGAGGATATATTTGCATGGTGAACAAAGGGCCTTTGAACCTCACCAGCAGCAAACAGTAACTAGTACAGTGTTCCAATAGCATTCATTCCCACAGCTGAACTTATATCTATTAACACTAGTTACAACAATATGAAACATTACTCACTTTAAATGCTTAAGATATTAGTTTAAATATGTATAATGATTATAGTGTCAATTAATAAATAGTTGAGACATTCTGTTATAAGTACTGTTAATTAATATATTTTAAAGTGTTACTAATGTGTTTTAAAGAGCCTTAAAGACTGGTTGTGTGTTCCTCCTGGTGAAAGACCTTTGTGGTTGGCTGGTTGGTTGGTTGGTTGGTTGGTTATTTGGTTTCTTGGTTGCTTAATTGATTTTATGCTTATTGCTTTGATGGTTGGTTGTTGGTTAATTGGTTGTTCGGTTGATTGGTTGCTTGGTTGGTTACTTGTTGATTGGTTGCTTGATAGGTTGGATGCTTGCTTTCTTGGTTAATTGATCGGTTGGTTAGTTGGTTAATTAGTTGGTTGTTTGCTTGATTAATTGGTTAATTGTTTGGTTACTGGTTGATTGATTGGTTGGTTTGTTGGTTACTTGCTTAATAAGTTTGTTAATTAGTTGCTTGGTTAGTTGATTTGTTGGTTGCTTGGTTAATTAGTTGGTTTCTTGGTTGCTTGATTGATTGTATGATAATTGCTTTGTTGGTTGGCTAATTGGTTGCTTGGTTGATTGGTCGCTTACTTAGTTGCTTGGTTGCTTGGTATGGGTAAAATAGTATTAAAAGGATTATAAGAAGTGTCTGCAGATTGTGTGTTGCTTCTGGTATACCTTTGTGGTTGGTTTGTTGGTTGATTGGTTGGTTGGTTGGTTACTTTGTTGGTTGATAAATTGGTTGGTTTGTTGGTTGGTTGTCGGTTGACTTGGTTGTTTGGTTGATTGGTTGGTTACTTTGATGCTTGGTTGCTTGATAGGTTGGATGCTTGGTTGGTTGGTTAGTTGGTTAATTTGTTGGTTGGTTGCTTGATTAATTGGTTGCTTGGTTGATTGGTTGGTTGGCTCCTGGAAAAAAGGCCTTTGTGCCTTTGTATCATATTTGTGTCATATATAACCCTGGCTTGGAAACACCCACACCTCTATAAGTTGTAAGGTGTTATCTTGTGATAGGGGTTAATTGAACAATTGTAGGGTAAAATGAACTATGGAAGCTGGAGTCAAGTCTGATAGATGGGACACTTGTTCTATTTGTGAAGTTGTGAGGTGGGTGTTTAGCATTACTCAACCCACAGTGTCATGTGAGTCCTGGCAATACCTTCTATGATGTATTGTGACTGGTGGTGTCCGGCTAGAATTGTACAAAGAATACAAGAATAATAGACAATCTGTACTGTGTTTTTTTTTTTTTTAGTTTCCATGGTCCATGGTTAAGTAAATGTTTAGTCAGATCAGTTTATATTTAAACAGTTTGTGCTATAATTGGTGTTTTGCAACCGAACACAGATCACTAACACACACTCACAGTAAAAGTGAAAGCGCTGGCATGCTGTGAGTGGCGTCACACTAGAATAGCTGCAGAGATACACAGTGTACATCCAGGAACACAGCGGCGTGCTGAGCTCAGGTAGCGTGAAGTTCTATTCGAAAGAAAAACATGACAAACATGAAAGCACCTCCGCAGAGAAATCAGATCGATATCAAACGTCCAGGCGATCTTCTTTGTCTTTGCGTGTAAAAGCGTAATAAACACAGTTTACTGCATTAGATCACACATGATGACATCAGCCCCTATGCTCTGCTGCGTTTGATACCTGCACTTTGATGGATGAGCACAGAAATGAACATCAACAATCAATAAGTTCATCCACCCAGAAACATCGCAACACATGCATGCATTCATCCAGCAGCGTTTCACTGCTGCAGACGCAGTTTCTGCTTTTTAAAGACAGATACTGAAGCACAGAAACATTAAAAAGGAAGTGGGTGGAGGGGGGATGACATGCGACAAACACCCGCTGGCGTCCGACATCACTGTCGCAACACTCTCGTCTATTGATAGAAAGAGAGAAGGCCACTCCTAAAAATATATGTGTTAAGGTTGTGTCAGCACTTTCAGCTTTATTTATCTGTAGCTTAACCCCTTAGATCTCGTATACAAGCCCAAACATACTCCACACACATCCGACGCTTTTATAATTACTTATAGTTACTGTCATAAATACCAAACATTATATATACCCTAAAATATAACCCTGGGGTACCATTCAAGATATGATAAACTAAACAGCTGCATAATAATTCACATTAGTTTCTTAAAAGTAAGATTTTAAAGATTAGAATGCTAGAATGAAATGGAAAATTTGAGATTCACAAAATGAGTTTTATAAATAAACATATTTACAATCATGAACTGTTGTTATGTCACTACTCCATACTACCTTATACTCTATATACTATTTTATATTACACTATAGTCCTAATACTAGCCTATTGTTACATATATATATATAGATCTATATATATATATGTTCTATACTCCCCTAAAATACTCAATACTTCAAAATACTAGTCTATACTCCCTATATTACCCTTTTTGTCATATACTACCCAATACTCCTTATACTAGCCTATACTCCATATAGTATTCTATAAAACATTATACTCTTTATACTACCCTATACTCTATACATTATTCTATAAAGCACTATACTCCTTATACTAGCCTATACTCACAGACATGCTCTATACTCCCCTAAAATACTCTATACTCCTTATACTACCCTACACTGTCTTTAACTTCCTTTACACCTTAAAATTTCATCTAGTATTTGTACTCCCCATACTACTCTATAATGCCCTATACTGCTTTAACAACCCTATACTCACCTATACACCCTATATTACCCTATACAAACCTATACTTTCATATACTAGCCTATGCTCTATAATTAATTCTATACTATTTTATGCTACACTATAAACTTTAAGCTAGCCTACTCTCCTTATATTCCTCTATACTGTCATATACTACCCAATATTACCATATACTGTCCTATACTAGCCTTTACACCCTAAAATCTCCTATACTCCATGTACTCCCTGTACTACTCTATAATGCCCTATACAACTTCCACTCCTATACTCCTATATGCCCTATATTACTCTATAGTCCCCTTAACTTATACTACCCTCTTTACTTTTCCCCATATTGTTATATGCTACATAATACTCCCGTTTTTTCCTATACTACCCTATACTCTGTGTGCAACCATATATTATATTGTACACCCTATACCCCCAATACTAGCCTTTACAACCATATACAATTAATATACTAATCCCTAAACTACCACATACTCTATAAACTACCCTACACTCTCTATACCCTCCTATACTACCTATACTCCCTGTACTATCCTACTAGCCTTTATGCCTTAAAATTCCCTATACTCCATGTACTCCCTACACTCACTGATACACCCTATATTACCCTATACTTTCATATACCAGCCTATACTCCTTTCATTACCCTATACTGTTGTACACTACACAATACTACCATATACTACCCTATATTATTCTATACTACCCTTTACACCCTATACTCCCTTATATAATACCTTATACTCTGTATACAACCATATACTACATTGTGCACCCTATACTCCCAATACTAGCCTTTACAACTATATACAATTAATATACTAATCACTAATCTACAATTAATATACTACTCTATAAACTACCTACACTCCCTAACCACCCTATACTGCCTATACTACCCTATACTCCCTATACTATCCTACTAGCCTTTATGCCTTAAAATTTCCTATACTCCATGTACTCCCTATACTACTCTATAATGCCCTATACTCCTTAAACTACCCTATACTCACTGATACACCCTCTCCTTCACGCACCATGTGGCCTCAGTTGCTCGGTCCTGCCGCTTTGCGCTCTATAACATCCGAAAAATTAGACCGTTCTTGACGCAACAGGCCACCCAACTCCTGGTGCAAGCGGTCGTCATCTCACGCCTCGACTACTGCAATGCCCTGCTAACTGGCCTCCCGGCCTGTGTAGTAAAACCACTCCAGATGATCCAGAACGCAGCAGCACATCTGGTCTTCAACCAGCCAAAACGGGCACATGTCACCCCGCTGCTCATTGAGCTCCATTGGCTACCAGTTGATGCTCGCATCAAATTCAAAGCTCTTACAATCGCCTACAAGGTGATGACAGAACAGGCTCCTTCCTACCTGCACTCACTCCTGAAGGCTTACGCTACCTCCCGGGCGCTGCGCTCCTCCAATGAACGTCGCCTCGCTTTGCCAAACAAACACTCACACAAAGCAATCCAGACTGTTCTCATACAGAGTTCCCCAATGGTGGAACAAACTACCTTCCACTACCAGATCAGGAGAATCTCTCGCTATCTTTAAGAAACTCCTGAAGACAAAGCTCTTCAAAGATCACTAACTCTCCTAACACCTCTAACTAACTACCTTCCACTACCAGATCAGGAGAATCTCTCGCTATCTTTAATAAACTCCTGAAGACAGAGCTCTTCAAAGAGCACTTACTCTCCTAACACCTCTAACACACTAACTACTTCTAACCTCATTTCCTTCTTCCCCTCCTTCACTCCTCTATCCTATTATTCCCCTTTGACCTACTTTTATCCCTATCCAAAGTTGTTTTTACCTTTAAACTTATTTTACATTGTACTTGACTATTGTAAGTCGCTTTGGACAAAAGCGTCTGCCAAATGTAATGTAATGTAATGTAATGTAATGTATTACCCTATACTTTCATATACTAGCCTATACTCCTTCCATTACCCTATACTGTTGTACACTACACAATACTACCATATACTACCCTATATTATTCTATACTACCCTTTACACCCTATACTCCCTTATATAATACCTTATACTCTGTATACAACCATATACTACATTGTGCACCCTATGCTCCCAATATTAGCCTCTACTACCATACACAATCATTTATTAATTCCTTAACTACCCTACACTCCCTATACTACCCTATACTACCTTGGACACCCTATATTTTCTATACTTTCCTATAATGGTCTGTTCTACACCCCTCTACACTTAATTTGCTAATATATACTTGTTGAATCACCCCATACTCCCCTATACTATGCTAGCATAGAAACTACACTACTTTTATAATTAACATCAATTTAATAGGCCCTAAAACAGGACCCTGAGGGACACCACAGGACATTCTAAACTAAATGGATGCCAAATAATTATTAATAACTCCTGCATCAGAATGAATAACTGAACAAAGCATAGTTTAAAAGCATTTCTGCTGTTATAGAGTTGGTGAGTCTGAAGTGAATAATCTGTTGCGTTGTTTCCTGATGTGAAACAGGGAGTGTTGTCCCGTTCAGAGCTGGAACACCCAGACAGGATGCTGCTCCCTCCCACACCACCAGCTTCTAACCTATCACTGAGGGAGATCTGTCATCTGTATCAGATAGCGTGGGCCTGAAATACTTACGAAAGGATGAAATGTGAGCAGTGTGTGCTCTTACGTATCTGAAATCTGAAAATAAATGTTGTGTTTTATTGAGGTTGCAGCTAATCTCACAAACTATAAAGTGATATACCGCTTCACTCACAAGTTTACACTTATAGCAATAATTTTTTTTTTTTTTTTTAAGAATTAATCTCACTCTTTACTCCTCCCCCATCACTAGCAATGCAAGAAGGGAGAAGACCAGCACAAGCCTCCTCTGATATGTAACGTAAGACTGTGCCTCTTTTCCAACTGCTGCCAATCAATGCAGCATCACTGTATAGCATCCCTTTACATTCAGAGGAAAGCACCAGATTCCCAGCTCTGATACATCAGCTAAGAGATGCCTGTGCTGACCAATGGTACAATCAGAGTGATTTTAGGAGAGAGCACCACTTACTGTACCCGCCCAGAGAGAAACAGCATGGCCAGTAGTGCTCGCTCAGACTCTGGCTGCTGATGACTCTGCTGTACCCCCCAGAGCTTTCAATACCAATACTTTTACTAAATTAATCCAAGACAGATTAGATAAAATGTAAGATGTATCAAGTTGTATCAATCTCCCAGTTGTGTGGTAGATATTGTCAGGATGGCATGCAGATTTCACTACACTACTATAGTGCAAAAACTTGACCTTAGCAAGTGAATGATCTGAATTCAAGGCGATCAATCAAATTGATGAAGCATTGTGTAATAAATACAGTTATTATTCAGACTTATTTAGGATTTGAACATTATTTTAAGTCATTTTAACTCAGAATAAGCACCAAAAGTAACCAGTCAACTTATTGTGGGGCCCTACCATACACCCTGCCCAAGGCACGTCATAACGCTCATTGCTATATTACACTCCGTCAACAGTCTATTTTCACGGCTTGTGCTGCGCTGTTAAAATAGCATATTGCTATCTTGGCATCAGAAAACACAGGTGCGCCACTGAATGTACAACTCCACTGGTTAAACCCCCCACACACACGGATGTGCTGCAGTGTGCAAATCCAGCTTTTATATTAACAATAAACGGAATAAAGAATAAAATAACATTGCTGTTCCCTTAAATGAGCTGCTGGCGTATCTTCACAGCAGGAATGTGCAGCTCAGTATCTGTCTCTGCTGAGATGCACAAAAGCGCTGCGCTGTTAAGATACAAACGCACCAAAGACAGAGCTCACCCGCATTTTAAAGCGAATGACAAGTGAAACGCTGATTGGTTTATTTCACGTTGCGCCCAAAACACGCCCAACATTATCAAGAGAATTAGTACATGACTTGTGTGCATTTCGAGTCATGCAAAGCATATTTTTTGGCACCCTCACAATACCAAAGACACACCAACATGTGCTAATTTCAGTTTATAGATTGTTAAATCCCTAAAACCATAAATAGTGGCATCAGAAATAGCTGTAAAGATGCTTTTTCTAAAAGCAGACCAAGGTAAATCTCTTCATTCTGCTTGTTTTAATGGCAATCCTAATCACAAACCATCTAGCGGAGCTTAACTCCAATCCAAATCTATATATAGGTAATAAACGCCTTGTTGGTCAGTCATAGCAGCCAATCAGATTTGAAAACTAATTCAGCACCAGGATTGATCTATAGATCAACTGGATTAATCAGTTTCTGCAGATTGACTCTGGAGACGAATAACTGATGCTTGTGTTTGCAGGAATAATAAAAGTAATTCAGCCAATTCTCTAGAGAATTGGCTGAATTTTGAAGCTGGATCCAGCCCTGAGCCCATCAGCAGATAAAACGACCTGCTCTCCAGCCCCCCTTTTGGCTAGCGCTGATCCTCAGAAGAGCCAGAAGAGCTGTTCAGAGCTCTGGCAGGAGGTTCAAGTGTTCTGCTCCCCCTCTGGCCTGGCGTTATCTTCAGGAATGCTGTCTGTCATCCCAATAGCTCCTTACAAAACCCAGTAATTATAGAGCCTGGGCCCGGCCGCATGCCCTCTGACACTGGTTCTATTGGATTTTGAGGACTGGGTGAGTAAGGATACTTTATGTTCTGGTTATCAGGAGAACAATGATGGAAATACAGTAAAGACCTTTTCCAGCCGGGCGGACGATAAGACGACCTTGCTAAAGTGGATAAATTATATGAATTATTATTTTCTGATTGTTATTTGAGATTAAATGGCTGGAACGGACTGCTTGGATATCTCTTATAGTTAATAGTTGACATGCGTCTGTATTTGTCTGATCTGTATTCAGCATCTGGCTGTTGTGGTCTATAATATTATTACAATTAAAGTTGCTATCACACAATATCAATCAATCAACATTTATTTCCACTCAGCAATACATTGAGGGTAACCCTCATTTTCACTGCAGTTGAGCCTTTACAAAATTAAAGGGACTGAAATATAAGTTTTAATTATTGTAACGGAAGGGAGCGGACGGGAGGCGGATTTATACGCGGGTAAGAACAAGACTTTAATAAATAACAAATAAACAAATAAGGGAATAACAAATAAGTAAATGTACATAAACAAACAGGGAAAACCAACAATGAGCTAAGCTAAACAGATAATAACAAAACAGGGCTAGGGAATATATACAGGGGATAACTACGTGAGTATGTACAAAACAAAGAAATAACGTGACTAACAACAAACTAGAAATAAACAAGAGCGTGTAAATGCAAGAACATAGAACGAGCAATAACATGACGTAGCAAAACAATAGCAAGAACGAGTTAAGACTGACAACGTGGGAAGGTGCAAAGACCGACCGATAAACATGGACTAAAGTGAGCTATAAATAGTAACATGAAACACTGAACACCTGAGGAAGGGGCGGAGCTACAAATTACACACACGTGACGGAAAAGTACTGAAGAAACACACTAGGAAACGGGGAAAAAACAGGGAAACATAGCGAGGGCATGACAATTATATAAAAAAACAAGCAAACAATAAAAGTTTTAATAAAATAATTCAGAATAAAAGAATGTGCAGACAGGCTAAAATGTAAAGCAATAAAACAAAGAGATAAATAATTATAATACGAAGATATAAACACAATTAAAGAAATAGAGGACTAAATTAACGTTAAGTAAAAAAAATGATGAACTAAAAAAAATAATACTGATAAGATAAAAAGTATTAAAAAAAATAAAAGGACAAAATAAATGAAGTAAAAAGTTAAAATAAAAAAAGCAAAACAAGAAATTAAATAATAATAAAAAAAAAATTAAAGATGAAATGAAAAATAAAAGGGCTAAGGGGTAAAAAATAAAATAAGATAAACAAAAAAAGACAAAATAAAAAAATAATAATAATTGGATGAGTGTGTTGCTGTATTTAGAGTTTTAAAGCAAGTATATAAAGTGCTGTTACATGCTTCTTAACAGTTATTAAAAAAATAAACTGTAAAAGGACTGATGAACAGATGAACAGCTGGAGGAAAAAGAGTGAAAGAGAGGAGACTGCAGACTGAATGCACTGTCAGACTCGTTTATGTGCTCAGCAGTATCACCAGTAATGTGGCTCTTGGTGAAGAGTGAGATCAGAGGCACTATCTGTTTATAAAGGGGGCAGATGGGAGGTTGTAATGGGCTGGAATGTGAATGGAGCTGCGGTGCAGACAGTGAATCTGCTGGGAGGATCCATATGGATCTGCTCAGACAACAGAACAGAACCGTGGCCTCGTCCACAGAAGCTTAGATAGACGGCAAGGCTTTGAATGACGAAGAGAAGCTGCTTAAAATAACAGCAGAGACATCTAGTGAATGTACAATACGCTTATTTTAGTGATCTATAGGCGAGCCGTCAACTGTGCACCATATGTAGCTTGATTTAACTACATGTACTAAAGTCATGTACTAATTCCAGAGGTGGAAAGTAATGAATTACATTTACTCAAGTTACTGTAATTGAGTAGATTTTATGAGTAATTTGTCATTTTTAAAGTAGTTTTTAAAAAATTCAGGTCATTTTACTTTTACTCAAGTTCGCTACATAGGAAAACTTCCAATTACTGAGTAAAAAATAAAATGCTGGGGGAAAAAAAAAAAACAATTGTCTGAATAAAAAAAAATAAAAATTGCCATAAATAACCTCCTCATGCAATACAAAATGTGCCTGCCTCGCGATTTAATTTATAATTTTTTACAGCAAATAATTAAAAGTAACTATGTAACTTTTACTCAAAGTACATTTTAAACTCTTTTACTTGTACTCGAGTAGATTTTTAGATGGGTACTTTTACTTTTACTTGAGTAGAATTTTAGCAAAGTAAAGGTACTTTTACTTAATTACAATTTTTCTGTACTTTTTCCACCTCTGACTAATTCTCTTCATTTATAATGGATGTGTTTAATTTTGGGCGTAACATAAAATAAACCAATCAGTGTGTCACTTGTTCATCATTCCCTTTAAGAGACAGGTGAGCTCTGCCTTTGGCGGATTGCTATTATAACGGTGCAGCTACCTGGACGTGTCTAACACTGAGCTGCTCGTTCAGGCTGTGAAGGTTTATTTCTTATATTGTTGATGCTTATGGCTTATAGCTAATTAAGCAGTGTTGATCCACTGTGTTTTATTATCAAGTCTTTTATTATCAACTTTTATGGTGATGCAGATTTCATTTTCCAGCAGGACTTGGCACACTGCCCACACGGCCCCAAAAGTACCAATTGGTCTTAAATAATATTCAAATAACATAAATATTAATATTCGAATAACTGATGGACCATATCTAATAACTCATTCTTCCCCTGAACAACTATGTTGAACAATCTTTGTTTTTAGATCATTTGAGAGTTGTTGAGCCCATGATGCCACTCTTCAGAGGAGATTCAAATAGGAGAACAACTTGCAATTGGCCACCTTAAGTACCTTTTCTCATGATTGGATACACCTGGCTATGAAGTTCAAAGCTCAATGAGGTTACCAAACCAATTTTGTGCTTCAGTAAGTCAGTAAAAAGTAGTTAGGAGTATTCAAATCAATAAAATGATAAGGGTGCCCATACTTTTGTACCGGTCAAATATGCGGTTTAATGCATATTGCACATTTTCTGTTAGTACAATAAACCTCATTTCAATCCTGAAATATTACTGTGTCCATCAGTTATTAGATATATCAAACTGAAATGGCTGTTTCAAACACCCAAATATTTACAACTAAAAATAATTAAGATTAATAGGGGTGCCCAAACTTTTTCATATGACTGTATATCACATTTTGAACTGAGTTAGTAAACTTTTTAATGATATACTATTTTTTTTAGATGCTTAACACTATTTTATGAAGATGCCAGTTCACTATTCAAAGGTCAAACAGGGTCAGGACTCAGGCTAAAGATCAGGACACTGCTATCAGAGCGTGTATAATTAAACCCGCACTTGATCTGGAACAACACTTAAGACTGCATTGCACTTTCAGGTCACATGACCTTTTGCTGGCGCTGCCGTCGTCACCGTAACCAACGCAGATTAGGATATTGTGACACACCTGTCATATCTACCCCATAAATATGGATGATCCTGTGAAGAGGTTGGAGGCAACTGTTTATGCTCAGAAGGGCTTAATGTTATGGCTGAGTTGCAGTGTTTACTGATGGCAGCTGTGGGTGGTAAAGCGGTTTGGGGGAGGATGCAGGCGGGTATTGAACCACTTGTCAGCTTAAATACCAACAAAGAAGCTAAAAAAAACGACCTGTACCTCCAGGACTCTGCGGGCTCAGCGGTACAGCGCTTCACGTCCAGTTCGTCCTCAGGGAGCAGTCGTCTCATGCTCCATAACTCTTTTAATTAACATTTTTTCTCTTTCTTATATCGTAGCTCTTTCTCTCTTTTTCCACTCGACTCAAGGAGAGATTACTGGGAAGGTCATTCTGTCCCACTATAAGTTTAAGATGTGTTTATTAGACCTGAGAGCTTTTCAGTAGAGTTTGGGTCTCTAGTCTCTTGATGATGACGATCACATCCAAAAATAGAATAAACAATGTACTTACAGAGTGTACCACACTCATACAAGACATTACAATATACAGCTCTGTAGAAAAAAATTAGAGACCACTTAAAAATGATGATTTCCTTTGATTTCCTCTGGAATATAATCAAGAGGAAGATGGATGATCACAAGCCATCAAACCACCAAACTGAACTGCTAGAATTTTTGCACCAGGAGTAAAGCAGCATAAAGTTATCCAAAAGCAGTGTGTAAGACTGGTGGAGGAAGAGAACATGATGCCAAGATGCATGAAAACTGTGATTAAAAACCAGGGTTATTCCACCAAATATTGATTTCTAAACTCTTAAAACTTTATGAATATGAACTTACACTGAAAAGAAATAAGAGTAAAATTTAGTTTTGCAACTTTCTGCATTTGCTTTTTTTTTTATTAAATTTAATTTCATATAAATTTAAGCAACTTCAGCTCGGTTTCAAGACTTAAATGTCACATAGAGTAAATAAGTGAACTGAACTTCAGTCAATCCTTTCTTTTAGTAAACTTTACCTAATTTATTTTTGCTGAATCAATCCTTTCTTTCAGTAAACTTTACTTAATTTCTGCACAATATTACCTAATTACAATTACTTAATTTATACAATATTACTCAAATAATTTTTGATACATAATATATTATAATTCTAGAAATTTAAATATTTTTTTTGTGAAAACACACATATTACACTGTCTCAACACATGGATGGCATGGTAATACATTCTTTATACTAGTAAACTAAAAAGAATGTATTATGTGTTGAGACAGTGAGACTTGGTCTGTTTACAAAATAAATCTTTGAGATTATGTAAATATTCAAATGTATGTTTTAACAAAAAAAAAAAAATATATATATATATATATGTACCTTCCTGAAATAGCAACTAGGCATGTCTGGGTTCTTTAATTTATTTTCTTTATTCATCTAGTAAAAAAAGACTGTTGTATAAATGTAGAACACTTGAGGTTGTGTGTTTTATCACGAATAACATCACAGCTGTGTTCTCTCGTGTTTTATTGCTTAAATATATCTATTTGTCTGAGACTTAAGTGCATGCTTTCACTTTTAAGGGTCTTTAACCCTTGTGCGGTGTTCATATTTTTGTTACTCGTTTACTTTGTTACTTGTATTTAATTCAGCAAAATTAAGCAATTTTACATTAAAATGCTTTACACATGCTCGCTTCACCTAAACTGCAAGCAATATAAACAGCTTACATGGTTAATATTTGCCCTTTACCTTTCTTATGTTACATTTCTTTTAAAAAGTGCTACTCTTTTTTTATTAGTTTTTTTTAATAAAATGTAAAAGAAAATTAATTAAACTCAAGATATGAGTAGAAAATTTGTTTAGTTTCAAATTTACAAATGAAGCAATGTTTATTAGCCCTTGGCCAAACATACTGTATGTTATATAAATGTGTGTGTTTGTGTGTACAGTGTGTGTTTATCAAAAATGTGTTTTGATATATGTTTTTCACAAAAAATGAGCCAATGCCAATAAGTTTGAGTTAGAAAAAATATTTTTTTTTTGTATCATTTGATGAAAAATGAAAACGGGTCCCACACACCCGAACACCACACAAGGGTTAAGCCCCGCTAAAGAAGGGGTAGCAAGGGCAGTTCCCTTGGTTAAACAAGACTAGCTTCTATGCTGCAAAACACAATTACAATATATTGCATTTTTTTGATAAATCCATATTTAAACCCTTATTTAAAATGCCTGTTGCTTTTACTATTCCAGCTGAGAGTGTATGGCTGGAGGTTTTATCAGTGGAGGGCATGCACGGTAAACACTGCGCCTCAGAGACTCAAAGCCCTGATTTATCGCTTAACTCGTTTAACATGTCCTTCCGTTCAATTAGCTTCTTAATTAAAGTTAATGCTTCTGAATAACGAAATACCAGCAAACATGTTCCTGAATATGAATGAGCTTTAGTGATTAGATATAAATAATAATGTGGTAAATGAGGATCAGGTGCAAAAATAGAGATTGACTTATTGATTCTAAGTTATTTTGAGATCACATATAAACACACTAATTATACTAATATTCATAATAATGTGTTTTCATAGAAAAACATACTTGGATCAGATAAGCAAGTGTAAAGAACCTTTAGTTTAACACTATTAATGAAGTGTTAGCTATGCCCAGAGACTGTAAAAAAAAGATGGACGCCGTGTCTCCGTTCCCATTCATTTAATGAATATGAAGCCAAAATCTTCCGCCATGTTGCCGATCCTGAAACCCAAGTCTGCACATGAGAGACCAGAGGAGGGAGAAAGACTGTGGAGAGACAGCCTACTAATTTAAATAACCCCGCCCCTGAGGGCTGCCTCGCGGTCACAAACTGCAGAGTGGGGCGGAGCGGAGCTGACGGTCTGTTATTGGTCCCGCCCATAACCAGCCCTTTTACAATAACCACACCTTTTTTGAATAGAGCTGAATAACGTTTTAAAAAACGAATTCTGTGGGGATATAAAAAAATTTACAATATAAGCAGAGGTTACACTAGCTGCTGCATTTAAATAATAGAGGTAGAATTACACTACATTGGAAAAAAAACATGATTAAAGGTTGTTGTGTTTTGCCATTGAAACCTATGGGGATGGGTGGAGTTACACAGCTTTCTGAAACCGAACAGCAGGGGGCGCCCGACCTGTGGTGGCTTCAGTTTTGAGAGACGATGCTCTGTCCAGCTATACACAGTCTATGGCTATGCCTATGATAATGGCTTGGGAATGCCCACACCTGTATATATATATATATATATATATATATATATATATATTGTGAGGTGTTATCTTGTGAGTGAGATTAGTGAGTGAACAGTGGTCTGCATGCTCAAGCAAATGCAATGAAGCAGAAATCACATCTACATTCATTAGATCCAATAGATCAATATAGCTTCTTTAGCTTCAATGAGACATGCCAAAAGTTATGGGATATAATATTACTGTACTATATTTAATATGACTGTATTTAGGGATCAAATAACGCTACAACATACACATAATCAAGAGGAAGATGGATGATCACAAGCCATCAAATCAAACCAAACTGCTTGAATTTCTGCACCAGGAGTAAAGCAGCATAAAGTTATCCAAAAGCAGTGTGTAAGACTGGTGGAGGAGAACATGATGCAAGATGCACGAAAACTGTGATTAAAAACCAGGGTTATTCCACCAAATATTGATTTCTGAACTCTTAAAACTTTATGAATATGAACTTGTTTTCTTTGTATTATTTGAGGTCTGAAAGCTCTGCATCTTTTTTGTTATTTCAGCCATTTCTCATTTTCTGCAAATAAATGCTCTAAATGACAATATTTTTATTTGGTATTTGGGAGAAATTTTGCCTGTAGAATTTTTTCTAGAGCTGTATATAGGCCACGCTCACATAGAGGCTATGGAATTTTACTGCGTATATATTTTAGCAATGGTTGTTATGATAGCAAACAGGTCTGGCTGTCTGTTTAACACACACTTTAACTGGGTTTGTGTTTATATGGGAATGTAAGCTGTAATTTATATTGATTGGTTCATGTGAATCTAGTAAAAAAAAAAATATGAAGATGCTCCTAATGGCCCCTGAGCATGCTGGGAGCTATCTCATGAGCTTCTGAGCCAACCTCGTACTGAAACTCTGCAAAAATATATTGGATAAGATTATGTTAAACACATTGTCAGAGAGTGGTCATACTGTATGAATAATGATCTAGTGGCCACAAAAAATATGCCTTGTGCGCCTCAAATGTGCAAAATCATGGGCTAATTCTCTTAATGAATCAGGGGTGTGTTTTGTGCATTTTGTAAAATAAAACAATTTAAAGAGAGCCAGTTATCATTCCCTTTAAGAGGCAGGTGAGCTCTGACTTTGGCACGTTCAAATCTTAACAATGAGGTGATTTTGTGCGTCTCAGCAGAGGAAACTGACCTGCTCGTTTATACTGTGAACATACACCAGCAGCTCATTTAAGGGAACAGTAATGATATTATTTTATTCTTTATTCTGTTTATTGTTGAAGTAAAAGCTGGATTTTTGCTCTGCAGAGCGTTTATTTGTGTGTGTAATGCGTACTGTGCTCCTGCATGCATAATATATGATTGGATGGCTAACTATTGACTGTTGTCAGGGTTTTCATGGGTCAGTGGCGCACCTGTATTTTTTATTTATTCCTAAACTCTGATGCTATTTTATCAGCGTGGGCGCAAGATGTGAAAATAGACTGTTGACAGGGTGTAAGATAGCAACGAGCATTGCTATGCACCTTGCACAGGGTTTACAATAAGGCTCTATGTCTAAAAAAGGTGAAAAGGTCCCAGTGCGACAAGGAAACAACTCAATTCAGCTTCCTGTTCAGATAAATTAAAATATCTGATACTTTTACCCACAGTAGCCTTTCCTGGTTTGTTTTGACTGTTTCCATTGCCCACACTGATCTGTAATTTGCACAAACATAGCAACAGTAACCTGTAACAGACACTCACACTGGATTTCCTGGTTTCTATAGAGAGCATGACTGGCCACAATACAATGCCTGTAAAGAAACTGCCCTCATGAGAAGCTGCTCAAGCTGGTTAAGCTGGTTGACCAGCTTAGCTCTTGACCACAGGGTCATAGAAATGCTGTGCACAGCTCCAACTGAAACATACAGAAAGAGGCCACTTCAGAATGATCCGTTTCTCTAATCTCTTTACCATTTATAGCTAGATATTTGAGTAAAATGAACATTGTTGTTTTAATCTATCAACTGCTGACGAAAATTCTCCCAATTTCCACATAAAACATAGAAAGAATGGCCAAAGGGTTGCTTTTAGACCACAAACAATGCAATAAAAATATCAAGTACAAAGAAATTATATCAAGTTCATATTTACGTGTATTTAGAAACAACAATACTGATGGAATAACATTCATTTTTAATCACAGTTTTCATGCAGCTTGACATGTTCTCCTCCACCAGTCTTACACACTGCTTTTTGGTGTCCTTATGCCGCTCCTTAAACAAAACAATAAGCAGTTCATCTTTGATTGATGGCTTGTGATCATTCATCTTCCTCTTGATTATATTTCAGAGGTTTTCAATCAGGATTATTTCACCATATATATCAATGAACTCTTTCTAAAAACACTTTTCGAGGTAGAATATTAGTTTTATTCAGTTTTAGTCCTCCACATTAATCCCCGGATCTAAACCTGATGAACTGAGATGGGGATTTGAGGTGATTTAATTGGGATGAGCTGGAGCTTCACAACAAAGTGAAGGAGAAGCAGCAACTATTTTTCAGCACCTCCAGGAACTCCTTCCTTTAAGACGCTGTGAAAACTATTCCAGGTGACTCTCCCTCATGAAGACACGGAGATTAAAATCTCACCAAGAGTCTACAGATCTGTCCTCAAAGATAAATCTGATACCAGCTAGCAGTTCATCCCATATAGCTTGTTTTAACACAGTAAACACACAGACTACAGTCTGATATACTCACCTCTCAATATTGAAGAGGCTAGCGCTGATGCTAATGCTGCTGCACCTAGCCTTAGTGCTGGAGAAACTTCACTAAAAACCAGGGCTCTCAAGTTTTGAAGTTTGGTGGACGTGAGATTGGGGGGTGTTAGTGGTGGGGGTGCATGCAGTTCTTCCTCTGTTGTTCAATGGGGGGGGGGGGGGGGGGGGGCGTTGCGGAGTGCGCAGTTCTTCTTCAGTTGTTCACCGACGTGTGTTTCAGAACTTTCGAATCGGACAGTTCTTCGCGTCTGACACTCTGGCTGAAACTCCACCCTCTTTGACTAGGTCTGCCTAACAACAGTGCGATCTATATTCTGATTGGCTCAACGAGAGTACATTATAATATACAGCCGATGGATTTGCAAGCGTGAGAAATACCATGTGTTGTGTGTGAGTGTGTGAACTCGCTGTGGTGCGTGTGTCACACGCTCAAAGCGTGAGCCTTGAGATCACTGCTGTAAACTCACCCTTATAACTCTGTACTTCAGCAGAGTGGCTTTATTGCTCTTTAATACCTGACTGGTAAAATTCATAGATAAGGCGCACCGGATTATAAGGTGCACTTATAAGACTTTTTTGGAAAATATATTTTTTAATGATTTTAAGTGCACCTTATAGTGCGAAAAAAATATGATAATTCAGAATGTGTTCCTGTATAGGTTTGATATAGTCTTAAATATCAATCAAAAATTAATCAACCTGTATTTTTACTCAAAAGTACATTGAGGGCAACCCTCATTTTCAGGGTAGCCAAGCATTTAAGAAAACAGGGATTGATATGACAAAGAAAATTTGTCAGAAAATACAATTAATGATTTTAAAATAACAGTGAATAAAAGATAGAAATAGATCATAATAATAGTAAAAATAAGAAGAAGAAAATAAGAAGAAAACTTGGTTTAATTGATAAAAAAATATTTTAAGAAAAAGAAAAAGAAGAAACAAAATAAAAGTACTGTGACGCCAGGTAGAGAGGAGTGACGCGAGCCGAGTTAAAAATACAGACAGGTTTATTAGCAGGAAGGCTAACAGGTTCTGCTAACAGAATAACCAAGTAAACAATGATCTCACCGATAACCAGAGACGTAGTCAAAAATACAGTCCGAGTTTGAAACCGAGAAACAGTCCAACCATACAACAAATCCAATAAGGGTAAAACAAAAGACATAAACCGATAATAATAGATAAGAATGAACCGGAAGTAATTTAGTACACAGGTGAATCAGAGCGTCGGAGCGTAACGTGATTGGGTGAAGGTGAAGGGTTATTATTGATGTCATAATCAGGGGAATTCTGGGAAATAGAGTCCGGTAGTGTGGAAGGAGAACCAGGCTGCGTAACAAGTACATGTTCAGACATTTTATAAACAAAAAGGCGGCCAAAGAAATTCTAAGGATCAGTAAAAACACCTAAAGCATAGTATCAAACAGAACTAAAGAAAAAAGTTTTCCACAGCACACCTACACCGGAGTATACAGTACAGGCCAAAAGTTTGGACACACCTTCTCTTTTTCAATGAGTTTTCTTTATTTTCATGACTGTTTACATTGTAGATTCTCACTGAAGAATCAAAACTATGAATGAACACATGTGGAGTTTTATGTACTTAACAAAAAATGAGCTGAACCTCCACAGTCACCGGACCTGAACCCAATCCAGATGGTTTGGGGTGAGCTGGAGCACAGAGTGAAGAAGACAAAGGAGCAACAAGTGCTAATAAACACCTCTGGGAACTCCTTCTTTCAAGACTGTTGGATAACTTTTCATTTCAGGTGGCCACCTCTTGAAGAAGTTCATTGAGAGAATGATGCCAAGAGTGTACAAAGCAGTAATCAGAGCAAAGGGGGGCTATTTTGAAGAAACTAGAATATATATATATATATATATATATTTTTTTTTTCAGTTATTTAGTTTTTTCATTAAGTACATAAAACTCCACATGTGTTCATTCATAGTTTTGATGCTTCAGTGAGAATCTACAATGTAAACAGCCATGAAAATAAAGAAAACGCATTGAAAAACTTTTGGCCTGTACTGTATATTGATTAAATCTGTAGCCCCACCCCCTAACATCCAATCAGGGGACAGCAGAGGTGGAAAAAGTACTGAAAAATTGTAATTAAGTAAAAGTACCTTTACTTTGCTAAAATTCTACTCAAGTAAAAGTAAAAGTACCCATCTAAAAATCTACTCGAGTAAAAGTACTCTATTTAAAAGTACAACAAATCATAAATTAAATAAATATTAAATTAAATAATTTGGACCTTTCAGGCAGTATTTGTTGAGACCACTCCATAAAACATGTTCAAGAACAAGGTTCCTATGATCATGGCATAGGTTCCTATGATCCATTTTTTTCTTTACTGTTAAAAAGTTTAAAAGTTTGGTCATATAGGCGACTATAAACCGTATTTTTTATAGTTTTACAGTTCATTATTACTTTTTAACTTTTGCTTTTATAACATTGCTATGCTTTAACTGCTATTTACATATTTTTTTAACATCCAAGCAGATGTTACTAATAAAAACGTGAGGAATTATTATGAAAAACATGAAAACATAAAAAAAAATGTTGGTCGGCGCATGCGCAGTGCCGTAAAGAAGCACATATCGATGGGTAGCATAACTCGACAGAACACCAGTAGACCAGTTGACCGGTAGACCGACAGAACAAAAGTTCAGCTGCGCTGCCATGGAGAACTAAACTCATTTTTTTTTTCCCAGCATTTCATTTTTGACTCAGTAATTGGGAGTTTTCCAATGTAGCGAAGTAAATTACTTGTGTCAAAATGTACTTGAGTAAAAGTAAAATTACCTACTTTAAAAACTACTTTAAAAATGACAAATTACTCATAAAATCTACTCAGTTACAGTAATGTAAGTAAATGTAATTAGTTACTTTACACCTCTGGGGGACGGGAACATCATTGTGTTCAGTGCAGAACTTGCTGTTGGAGAAGGATGTAAAGGACGGAAAGTCTTTTTCATGGTTGGATTTGATGTCGTGTGACTCAGCTTACGACACCGTCACCTTCCACAATCCATCTCAGGAATAAAAACCCTCAGATAGGTGTTGGAACTGTGCTGAGCTGGTGCTAAACACGGCCGGTGAGTCCGAGCGGAACCGTAACCTTGTGTCGGAGATTTCAGAGAGCTAACAACGAGAGACGGAGGCGCGGGATTGGTCGATCCTGCGGTAAAGCAGCTGTGAAAGCCGTCTTCTTGTTAGCACTTCTGAAAGGCTGGAGAATTGGCGGCCATGCTTGACCTTGTTAGAGACAGATGAGGCGTCTGAGTCACAGAGGAGCGTTTGGTGTTTGGACGAATTTCAGCCACGAAAAGAGAGATGAAACGTTTGTTGGAAAGAAGCAGCAACACTTAAAAGTTTCCTCCGGCCTGGAATCGTGTGGAATTTTGATCTGCTGGAATTTAAGAAGCACTTTCTGCTTAAAAGGGATTTATTAGCATTCGATCTGAGACAGATCTCATATATACAGCTTTGAGAGCACTTAAAAATGATGAGTTTCTTTAATTTTACTAAATTAAAAAATTTAAAACTTCTAGAATATAATCAAGAGGAAGATGGATGATCACAAGCCATCAAACCACCAAACTGAACTGCTTGCATTTTTGCACCAGGAGTAAAGCAGCATAAAGTTATCCAAAAGCAGTGTATAAGACTGGTGGAGGAAGAGAACATGATGCCAAGATGCATGAAAAAAAACTGTGATTAAAAATCAGGGTAAGGTAATGCCTTATAATACAGCCCATGTTTTAGAGGGTAATTTCCCCCTTTACATATGGTGTAACTTCTCTGAATGAACCAGTAAATTCAAAATACTTACCAGTTCTTATAGATACTTTAACTGTAGTTATAAATAAAGTACGACCAGGAACAAGAGTGTAAAAACTACGCAACTTTTTGAAACTTACTCTTTACTTTCCCAACACTTATGGTGTTACTTTTCTCTACTCGTACTTAAATGTAGGTTCAATCAAAGCACATGAGAACATGCAACTTCCTTAAACTTGTGGTACAATTCTTTCATATAAAATAATATATAATCATTTTCCCTTGTTTGTTCATGGCAGTTATGCAGGCTTCATTCCAGTCACACGGCAGAAAATTATTTTATTATTTTAGTATTGTATGAGTTTGAAAAAGAAGATGAGAATTTGATTTCTGCTTTTAAAACTGTCCAGGGTGGAGCAGCTAAAAACAATCAGGATGGAGCAGGAAGAAAACATATAGTTTAAAACGTCGAGACTAAAATACAATAATATTTATATACTGTACCTTCAATAAAACAATTAGGAATGCTGAGATTTTAAATAAAATGTATTTATTAATACACAGAAACCACAAGTTTTATATTAATGGTTAATAAACCACATCTTACCTACGTAAGATATTTACTGTTCTTACTCTATAAGTACACAGTATTTACTCAGTAATTACTCAGAAACAACAGGAAGCGTTGGGCTGTATTATGTAGTGTACAGCGTTTTACTGTTCTTACTCTATAAGTACACAGTATTTACCCTCTAAAATACGGGCTGTATTGTAAAACGTAACCCAGGGTTATTCCACCAATATGAATATGAACTTGTTTTCTTTGCATTATTTGAGGTCTGAAAGCTCTGCATCTTTTTTTCTCATTTTCTGTAAATAAATGCTCTAAATGAGAATATTTTTATTTGGAATTTGGGAGAAATGTTGTCTGTAGTTTATAGAATAAAACAGCACAACACAACACACACTAACACCTCATACACCACCACCACCATGCTAGTTTTCTGCTGTCTGAAGAATTTAGAGAGTAATTTGTTGCTGTCCAGTGAAAAACACTTATCTCCAAACTTTACAGCAACTTTACAGGAGAGAGAAAAACCCTCAATGTAAAAAGAGTTTATTTCAGGTCATTTTGAAGAGTTTCTATTGGTCCGTTAATCAAGAAAGTTTGGCACAGTGTAAGGGACAGTTTGTCTGTTGAAATTATGTAGCAAACTAAAAATCTACAAAAATGGAGATACTTTTTTTTTTTTTTATAGGACAGCGACGAAATAAACATCCAATTGTCTCTGTGCTTTTCAGTCTGTTCCTTCTGGCTTCACGCCTGTTTATTTATGCATTTATTTATTTGTTTCTGTGGGTAAAAAGCTGAAAAATTAAATTCCTCATGCCGTTTTTTGATCCTACATTAAAACGAGCCGAACAAGCCGAGCTGTGTTTTTGTTTGTGGTGTAAAAGAAAAGCATGAAGGCGAAGAATGAGTGAGGAAGGCTTCCTCTATTGTTTGGGAAAAGCTCAGACTGCGAAATACGAACTCACCAGCCTTAAAGACGCGATTCCTCAAAGCTTTTGGACGCTTGCAATTTCTGCAATGCAATTAACCACCGGGACACAACAGTAAACCTCGAGCCGCAGTCAGACGCCCTCTTTTCATTAAAAGCATTACAGAAAACGTACTGAAAGGAAACAGACTCAGCATCCATCAGCACTGTTAACATTACAGCTGATTGGATAATAATAATAATAATAATAATAATAATAATAATAATAATAATTATAATAATAATAATAATAATAATAATAATAATGATAATAATAATAATAATAAAAAAACACATTATTTTAGATCATTTCTGAATGGAAAACAGTGGTAGAGAGTTTGGCTTGGTTATCTGCTTTCCTACACATTTGGTTTTGTTTGATTCATAATTAAGGAATTATAGGATTAAACCATTCAGACCATTTTCAGTTGGAAATACAGATGCGCCACTGACCAATTAAAACCCTGACAACAGTCAATAAACAAAATAAAGAATAAAATATCATTGCTGTTCCCTTAAAGGAGAACTCTGGTGTAAAATGGACTTTTGTTGTAGTAAAACATGATAAAAAGTTCTTACCTTTGATGAATAGCACACCTCCTACAGGGTTTCGAGATCCAAAAATTTTAACATTTTGACCAACACCCTTCAGACTGGATGATACGGGGCATAATTTACCCCAGTAAATCGTTTTTTCCAACATTATCCAGCTCAAAGTAGATCCACGTAGACTCCATGTAGCAAAGCAGCCGGCGCCAGCAAGGAGCTAGCAAGGAGGTGTGGAGCTACTTTGAGCTGGATAACGGTGTAAAAAGTGATTTATCAGGGTAAATTATGCCCCGTATCACCCAGTCTGAAGGGTGTTTGTACAAAATGTTAAAATTTCTGTATCTCAGAACGCTGTGGAAGAACGGAGGTGAGCTATTCATCAAAGGTAAGAACTTTTTATCATGTTTTACTACAACAAAAGTACATTTTACACCAGAGTTCTCCTTTAAATTAGCTTTGTCGTATCTTCGCAGCGTAAATGGGCTGGTCATTATCATCTGCTGAGACGTGCAAAAGGGTTGCGCTGTTAAGATACGAATGTGCCAAAGTCAGAGCTCATCCGGTTCTTAAAGGGAATGAGAACTGGCACACTGATTGCATGACTGGTTTACAGTATGTCATGCTACAGCCAAAATACACCAATGATTAATTAAGAAAATTAGTTCATGCCTTTTCATGCATAGTTCATACATATTTTTTGCATCTTAACGATACCAAAGACACACCGACGCTCCAGATCTCTAAAATAGGGCCCATAATCTTTTAGTAGATACAGTATTTAGCGCTAATGGGAAAAAAAGAAAGCACAGTGTACCATACTCAAAATAGAACATACACACTGACCTTTAACCATAAAAAGGCTAAGAAATAAGCTCTCTATCTGTCCAATCATGAAGCAAAACCACTTAAGCGCGGTCTAGACAGTCTGTTTCCATTCAAAGGCTTTGAATGCACTTTTCTGATGCACTATTTATGCAATAAACATAAAAAATCACAATAATCCCATTCATATCTGATATAAACAATACGTCACAGCTGCTCTAAAGACACATGAATCATATATATATATATATATATATTAGTGCCTGTATTTAATAAAAGCTCTCTCTTCTGCATTTAGAGATCTCAGAATAGATTTAAAATTAAAGCACGGTCTGATGAATTATTCATCAGAGATGATCTTCACAGAGAAAGGTGCTTTCTGTGAGGCTGGGAAGAAAAAAACATAAGCCATAAATACTGTATGAATGAATAATAGCAGATATACGTGAGGCTTTTATCTTAAAGCACACTGCTCACTAATCACTGATCAAAAACTCAAATTGCCTCCAAATAGAAAGATACAGTGTTTCCCTGCTCAGATCAAAGTAAATGCTTTAAAAAACAAAATTCTTCTTTAGGTAAAACTAAATAAATAAATAAAAAACACACCACATCTGGATCAAAAAACGCAGCAATCCAATAACTCTGAATGCAGGCAGGACATAAAACACGCAGCCAATTCAGTTAATAAAAGGAAAAATGGAAATGAAAAGAGAAGAATGTATTTTTGGATCAAACACGGCCGTTCCATCAAACAGTGATGTGAGCAGCCGGGCTGATGAAATGCTGCAGAAATGGAGATGATATTAAAATTAAAATGATAGCAGTTTTTTTCCTACATTGAAAATGAATAGTGAAGTGATCTATCAGACTATGAAGGAACACATAAGGAATCATGTAGTAACTTAAAAACAGTGTTAAACAAACCAAAATGCTTGCGATATCTGAGGCTGGTAACTATGGTGATGAACTTAGGTCAGGGGTGTCCAAACTTTTTTTGTTGGGGGCCAGAAGGAGAGATATATTTGAAGTCACGGCCACAGACTCTGTAATAAAACAAATAATGAAATATACCACTTTAAATAATACATTTTCCTGATTATTTCATTTACACACCATTTTACTTGACTTACTATCTTTATCTTTGAAAGTGTTGTGTAAAGTAAGATTTTTCAAATTGATGTTTAATTTCATGATGTCTCTTAATATTAAACTCCTTAATTACGGCAAACTTTTAGACTCTTTTGCCCTGTTTTTCTGCGCTAGAAAAATGCACACCCTCTCCGCTTTTAGACTCTTTGTCTCGTTTTTTTGCGCTAGAAATGTGCACCCTCTCCGCTTTTAGACTCTTTGCCCTGTTTTTCTGCGCTAGAAATGCGCACCCTCCCCGCTTTTAGACTCTTTGGCCCAATTTTCTGCGCTAGAAATGCGCACTCCGCTTTTAGACTCTTTGGCCCAATTTTCTGCGCTAGAAATGCGCACTCTCTCCGCTTTTAGACTCTTTGGCCCAATTTTCTGCGCTAGAAATGCGCACTCCGCTTTTAGACTCTTTGGCCCAATTTTCTGCGCTAGAAATGCGCACTCTCTCCGCTTTTAGACTCTTTGGCCCAATTTTCTGCGCTAGAAATGCACACTCCGCTTTTAGACTCTTTGGCCCAATTTTCTGCGCTAGAAATGCGCACTCTCTCCGCTTTTAGACTCTTTGGCCCGTTTTACTGCGCAAGAAATGCACACTCTCTCCGCTTTTAGACTCTTTGCCCCGTTTTTTTGCCCAAGAAATGCACACTCTCTCCGCTTTTAGACTCTTTGGCCTGTTTTTCTTTTTTTTGTCCTTATACAGGAAGTCATTTTTGCAAGCAAAAAAAAACAGTGTCCTCATGTGGGGACAGTGGTTTATTTTAACATTTAAAAAAGACCCTTTCCATTTGGGATCAGAAGGACAAAATTAGTGCAACAACTAAATGTTAGCTTTTTACAAAAATAAAATAAACTAATTTCAAACATAAAAGTGGAGGATCATTTTTACCTGGCCCATGTTTATGTCTGGAATAGCTGTGAAAACCTGTGTCAAGGTTATATGACTGTGTCAAGGTTAGGGGCAGGGAAGACGTGGAGGCGGACGTGAGTGCAGGTAAGAAAGAAATGTAATAAATATATATATATAAATAACAAAGACAAACAAAGAACCAAGTAAACACAGAACAAAGATAAACCAAAAACCAATAACCAAGATAAACCAGTGAAACAAAAGAACATAAACCTAAACAAACAAGAGATACTATAAATAAACTAACAGGGCTGGGGAAATATATACAAGGGAATAAACAAGAAGCTAAACTAGACAAGAATAAATAAACTAAGCAGGGCAAGGGAGAAAACAATGGATATAAACAAGGAACTAGAAAGAAACATAGAAAAACACGGAATAAGGAGCAAGGGAAACAAACTAAGAATAAAAGAGAGACAGACAACTGGAGTTGGTGCAAAGACCGACGAAGACAAAGTGGCACAGGGGATCTATTTCTATGAACAGGAAACAATGAACACCTGGGGAGACAGGTAACGAGGGGCGGAGTTACAAATGAGACACGTGGTGGAAAACTACTGAGACAGGGGACACAGAGGAGCAGGGGTCACGTAGGAATAACACACAGGCGCGAGGACAGATAGAAACAGGGCGAGGACGTGACAGACTAGGCTTCCCGCCAATTGGTTTTCAACCAATTTAGTGTAATGTTGTCATGTTGTGACCACTAGATGGTAATGGGCAGTGTCTCCATATGGGGCCAAGGGGTCAAGGGTTTAAAAATGAAGTATCTTGGTGCAGAGAAGCAGAAATGTAATGTTTACCATATGAGGACATTCGGTCTCAATAGGATAATGTGTGGGGGCGTGGAAATGAGATACTAATGCATGGGAACGAGATAATTATACCTCGTTTTAAATGTCAGGGCTCTCCGGATTCTAGTAAGGAGGTGTGGAGCTGCTTTGAGCTGGATAACGGTGTAAAAAGTGATTTATCGGGGTAAATTATGCCCCGTGTCGCTCAGTCTGAAGGGTGTTTGGACAAACTGTTAAAATTTCTGGATCTCTGAACAGTGTGGGAGAACGGAGGTGTGCTATTCATCATAATTTTATTTCCAATTTTTCCCCTTATTCCCCCCCAATTTAGCACAGCCAATTACCCAACCCACTCTGTAGGACTCCCCCTACCACTAGTAATGCCCCATCACACCAGGAGGGTGAAGACTAGCACACGCCTCCTTCGATACATGTGAATTAAAGGGGACATGAAACACTTCAGTTTGTACAAGTTTTCTAAGGGATTAAATATAATGGAATTTATTTGGGGGGGGGGGGGATTTTTTATATAAAATGTTTACACACTAAACTATAATATATTTATGTTTGTTACGTTCGAGCTAGGGCGCCGCCATGTTGCCCGTGCAGCACTGGTGACGTCACGAGGTTGGTTGGTTAAAGATCCCAGGCATATAGCTAGTGGAAAAGAGCGTATTGTTTGTGGAGATTATGGATGAAGATGAAGCTGACCTAGGCTAACATGGAGCATTTACTCAGAGATCTTTCCTGTATAAACCTGAGCAGAACTTTTCAGATGCTTTTCTGAGAGCGAGGGGTTTTGGGAGTGTTTATTCTCTCTCTACGTGGAGCCGTGCAGAACCCTGCAGCCCGTCCACAGCAGGTAACTGCCGTCCCGTTAACCAGCTAGTTTATATACATTTAGCTATTTAACATGTAAAGTCCAGAGTTCATTAAGACTGAATGAAACGAATATGATTTAAGTGGATATTGAAACACCAAGGCGCTGTTTGGTTGATAAACCATTCAGTTTAGAAGTTAGAAAGCTTACTGGGTACTTAGCTTCATCTAGTTAGTGTTAGCTAGTTAGCTAGCGTTGGCTAGCTATGGTAAGATAGCTAGCTAAGTAGCTAACGCTAGCTATGTTCTCTTTAAATTGTCATTTTATCTAGATTTTCGGTAACGGTACCTCTCGCTGCTCTGCTGGGTGAGCGCGTTGTTTGGCTCGTTCCGTTCGGCTACAGCTGCCACTCTCATAGTAACGTTACCCTCAGTCGGACGGTCTGTACATCCCAGCTGATCAGAGGAAAAATAAAAAACGGAGGAAAAAAGCCTCGGACTGCAGCTTGTTTATCCGGCGCTAATGCTCCTGACTCAAACCCCTCTCCTTCACATAGTCCTGATCTAAAAAGTGCTCACCACTAACCCCTAGCATAGCAGCTAACCGGAGGATTCTCGCGCTTCAGCGCTGCGAGCCCGCTGAAGGTATGAAAGTGAAAGTAAATATTTCTCATTCCTCACGCTATTAAAATTCACTACTCCCAGTATTACTACACACAGGGACAATACAAAAGTGCCCCCCGCTCTGCATTGAGTTTTGGTTTAGATTTTATTATCTATTGAGGAGCTAAATTACGTTATTCTCATAGATTATAGTAGTGAGGCGTTCAAGAACCAACCTCGTGACGTCACTTTCAGCGCTGGGACAAGATGGCGCTGCCCCTACTTAAAAAAATTACATTTAGATTGCTTATTATTTTAATTCCGCTTCACTGACAACTGTTAAACTTATAAAATTTGTTAGAGTGAAAATACATCTTGTGAATTATACTAAATACTTGAAGTGTTTCATGTCCCCTTTCAGCTGCTGCCGATACATGTGAATTCAGCTGCTGCCAATACACGTGAATTCAGCTGCTGCCGATACATGTGAATTTCGAGCTGCTGCCGATACGTGTGAATTCAGCTGCTGCCAATACACGTGAATTCAGCTGCTGCCGATACATGTGAATTTTGAGCTGCTACCGATACATGTGAATTTCGAGCTGCTGCCGATACGTGTGAATTCAGCTGCTGCCGGTACATGTGAATTTCAAGCTGCTGCCGATACATATGAATTCAGCTGCTGCCGATACATGTGAATTTCGAGCTGCTGCTGATGCAGCATTGCCGAGCAGCATCACAGCACACTCAGAGGAAAGCACAGCGACTCGGTTCTGATACATCAGCTCACTAACACCTTGTGCTGCAGACATCACCCTAGTAGTGATGTGGGGAGAGAGCGCCATCTACCCACCCGGAGGGAGCAGGGCCAATTTTGCTCCGTCTGAGCTCTGGCAGCTTGATGGCAAAGCTGCATGAGCTGGGGTTCGAACCGGTGACCTCCCGCTCATAATGGCAGCACTTTAGAGCACTGGACCACTCGCTCCCCTAAAGGTAAGAACTTTTTATCATGTTTTACTACAACAAAAGTCCATTCTCCTTTAAGACAGAACACTGAAAAAAATGTTAAAAACTTTTTTAATCCACTGTATTTATGAGATAATCCATCCATGTATTCATTTACTCCGTTATTAACACAGAAGACGAGGTGAATCTATGGAACGTAACGCACCTATTCAGGTTTATGATTTATTCAGAAAGCTTGCTCGTCTTCAGACTAATTATTCATGGCTGGTAATTGCTTGATTGCATTTGAATGATTGTGAATGTGCCTCACTTCACCTTCTCCTCACACGGTATCACTAGAGCTTCATCAGGAGCAGAGCAGCGGTGTGCTGCAGGAGCGAGCGGTGCGTGATGAGGGGCGGTGAGGTAATAGGGCAGCTGGAGATGGTCAGAGATGTGAGGTAAAGCCTGAATAACAGGGGAGCTGCTGGGATGATCAAAGGAATAGACGAGTGATCAATGACTCTTGTCAGGAGCAGCGCCACATCATTTATAGAAACACAAGAGACGTGTTTACATACGGGCTCTCATTTACTTCATCCAGTCTAACTCAAGTAAAAGGTACATTTAGCCCTAAAAATAAGAGATCTATTCAGTTTCTGAATCAGTTTCTCTGATTTTGCTATTTATAGGTTTATGTTTGAGTAAAATGAACATTGCTGTTTTATTTTATAAACTACAGACAACATTTCTCCACATACTAAGTGGTGAGCACCAGATAGTAAGTGGTGAGCACCAGATAGTAAGTGGTGAGCACCAGATAGTAAGTGGTGAGTACCACATACTACGTGGTGAGCCAGTTCCACCAGTGGAACCAGTTCCACCAGTGGTGTTCACCACTTAGTATGTGGTGAGCACCATATACTAAGTGGTGAGCACCAGATACTAAGTGGTGAGCACCAGATAGTAAGTGGTGAGTACCACATACTAAGTGGTGAGCCAGTGGAACCAGTTCCACCAGTGGTGTTCACCACTTACTATCTGGTGTTTACCACTTAGTATGTGGTGAGCACCATATACTAAGTGGTGAGCCCAGGTAGTAAGTGGTGAGCACCACATACTAAGTGGTGAGCACCACTTACTAAGTGGTGAGCACCAGATAATAAGTTGTGAGCACCACATACTAAGTGGTGAGCCAGTTCCACCAGTGAAACTAGTTCCACCAGTGGTGCTCACCACTTAGTATATAGTGCTCACTACTTAGTATGTGCTGAGCACCATATACTAAATGGTGAGCACCACATACTAAGTGGTGAGCACCACATTCTAAGTGCTGAGCACCAGATAGTAAGTAGTGAGCACCACATAGTAAGTGATGAGCACCACATACTAAGTGGTGAGCCAGTTCCACCAGTGATGCTCCCCACTTACCACTTAGTATGTGGTGCTTACCACATACTAAGTGGTGAGCACTATATACTAAGTGGTGAGCACCACATACTATAAGTAAACTGACCATGGATGTGGTCTGATATATTTTTAATAAATATATTGTATTTTGTGCTGCAGTCTAGTTCTTTTTTTGTCATTGTTTTTAGAGTGGCCTTTACTGTAAGTAAAATAAATAATTGAAGGGGTGATAGTGGTAATCTGGTAACCCCTGGTTAGGGGGCGCTACACTTCCCTCTGGAGTCTTCCTGGTGAAACAGGCAGATTTACAGTAAAAAACAGAGATGATTGGATGTTTATTTTCAACAGTCAGACAGCAGCAGGATTGGCCCGACTCCCAGAACTCAGGGATAGCCTCCCGGCCGCTGCCCGTCTCCGGCCAAAGGTGGAAACACTTAAGTCATATTGAGTGGAACGGGTTGCCAGATGTCTATAAAAGGCTGTCTGAATTCTTACGGCGAGCTGTGCGAGTGTTTGATGATGAAAGAGGATGTTTACCAGCAGGGGAAAGAGGAGGTGAATGACCACCTTCAGAACAGAGCTGCTTTATACTGACACACTAATCCATATCCGTGTTTTTTATTTAAATTTTTTTCAGAGTTTTGCATTTACAGGAAGATGATTCATACATTTACGTACATGTAGGGAAATTGGAAGCTAAACTGGTGGCAGTGCCAATGCAAAACAAGGTTTTTAAAGGTCTCATTCCACTAAAATCCACTTTTTCTTGTTTTTCTTTGTGAAATACAGCAGGAGTTGTTTATGATGCTGCACATGGAACTCTACCTCAGCTT
The DNA here is from genome assembly GCF_023375975.1 of Astyanax mexicanus. Classification (NCBI taxonomy): domain Eukaryota; kingdom Metazoa; phylum Chordata; class Actinopteri; order Characiformes; family Acestrorhamphidae; genus Astyanax; species Astyanax mexicanus. The sequence continues at coordinate 50,540,900 of NC_064417.1, forward strand.
CCATTGTCTGCAGTAACTAGTAATAGAAAATCCTCAGACATACGAGTTGATCAAAGAGATGTTAGGGTGTCTACTAGGGGTGGGCAATATTATATCGTATACAATATATCGTGACACAGAAATATCATGATATTAAAAATCCATATCGTGATAATAGGGATGTTCTGTCTTAAAAGTAGTCTATTATTTACTGTGAAGCTTTAGGTGTATTTATTGTATAATTGTTTTAGTTTGCAGTTTATATGCATGCACTAAATATTCTGCAATATTTTTTGCTGCATTATATTATTTTATGCTATATTATTTATTTTGCCTCATTATGATTATTCTGCTATACTATTATAATATATTCCTGAAATGAATGAATTATTTTAGTTTTCCTATATCGCCAAGTATATCGTTATCGCAAAAATACCCTGAAATATCGTGATATTATTTTAGAGCCATATCGCCCACCCCTAGTGTCTACGTCAACCAATGAGTTCATGGCCTCGCCCACCGCGACTCAGGACCGTACACCCAGGGTACAGCATTAGGAGTTATAGCTAAGGTGGAGCTAACAGCTCTGTTTATTCTGTTTACAGTTTCTATTTACACAGCTAGTCAACGTTAGCTTTCTTGTGTAAGTAACCGTATGTTTAAATCAGATCTCCGGGTGATTTTGCGTTTTACCGAGACCTTAAAAAAACACTAGGGAAACACGGTTTGACAAGGTAGCACAACTTGACAGAACACCGGCCAAAGCGGGCACCATTTGGGTCGTATTGGTTATGGTGCCCAAGCACCGAATCACTAAATCTGAGTTAAGAGTTTAGTAGCGTTAGCCGTAGGTTATTCGCACTGCTGCGGGTGAGTACCAAATAGTATGTAGTGAGCACCAGATAGTAAGTGGTGAGCACCTGATACTTGGTGGTGAGCATCAGATAGTAAGTGATAAGCACCACATACTAAGTGGTGAACACCAGATATTAAGTGGTGAGCTCTGCATACTAAGTGGTGAGCACCAGATAGTAAGAGATGAGCACCACATACTAAGTGGTGACTACCAGATAGTAAGTGGTGAGCTTTGCATACTAATTGGTGAACACCAGATAGTCAGTGGTGAGCACCAGATAGCAAGAGGTGATCACCAGAAAGTAAGTGGTGAGCACCACATACTAAGTGGTGAGCCCCAGATAGTTAATGTGAGCTCCACATACTAAGTGGAGAGCACCAGATACTAAAGTCCTGAACACCACATACTAATGGTGAGCACCAGTTACTAAGTTCTGAGCACCACATAATAAGTGGTAAGCAACAGATAGTAAGTAGGGAGCACCACATACTATATGGTAAGCACCAGATAGTCAGTGGTGAGCACCACATACTAAGTGGTGAGCACCAGATAGTAAGTGGGGAGCACCACATACTATATGGTAAGCACCAGATAGTAAGTGGTGAGCACCAGAAAGTAAGTGGTGATCAGCACACACTGAGTGATAAGCACCACATATTAAGTTGTCACTTATGTGTGTAGTATGTGGTGTTCACCACTTAGTATGTAGTGCTCACCACTTACTTTCTGGTGCTCACCACTTACTATCTAGTGCTCACCACTTTCTTTACGTAAAAAAAAAACTACGTAAAAAATGTCTCTTCAGGAGTTACTTAAAAATGAATCACGTACTTTAACATTGACAGCCCTACAATTTTTTCATCAGTAATAAGCTCAAAGCATTTGGAACATTACTTTAATGGAAATGCATGGATATCACAGGGATATTTTCAGCTACAGCTGGAATTCATGCACTGAATTCTTCTGAATTAATTTTGCAATCTGTCCTCCTATCTCACTTATTCGTTCCTGCTCATCAGTCGACTTATCCTGACATATCTTGTCCAAGCAATGTGATAGGTCCGGACTTTCTTGCATGAAAATGCACCAAAAAAAACAAGGAAATCCTCTTTAGCTTTGAAGTAAGAGTTACAGCATGGCCTTTTCTGTCATAAGAGTAAAAAAACACCACCCAAAACACAAGACACTTTTTATTGCTTCACTCTTTTGATGTTTGTGTTTTTTCTGTGCTCTTCTGACCCCTAATAAACTACTTCCTCTAGAAAAAACAACAGTATTATAGATCATCTGTGGACAAATATCCGAGAGAACACATTCAAAGCAAATTTACCAGGGTTAAACCAACACTATGAACATTTAATCAACACTGTTAGTGCTTTTAAATCGACACTGTTGGCATTAAATTATAATTTAAGATGTCATACCATCATTTTTTTTTTATTCATTTTAAAATGTCTAGTTGTGTCTCTAGTATGAGTAAATGTCATGTGAGCAGGTTTTTGTAAAAAAAAAAAAAATCCTCCGGTGATCCGGTATAACGCTGTTTTAGTCCAGTGGAGGAGTGTGAGCCGATGGGGAAAACCGATAGTATTTCCGCTCTTGCTCATGAATATTCATACATGCAAACATACTGCTTCTAATTAGCTAACAGCACTGCGACACCAGGAGGCAGCGAGACGGAGAAACATTTCGAAATAAAGACATTTTTACACTAGTATAAACACTATTTTTCAGTGAGAATTCTGTAAAGGAATAATCATTTTTAAACTTTTAGTTTTTAATCACCATCAAAAAGCCTTTGATTGTTTTAAATTATTTTTTATGAGTTTATCTTTTTCTTATTGTTTCATTTTTTGTATTAATTTTATTTATTTTTATTTAATTATTTATTACTTTTAATTTTTTATTCTAGTGTTTTATAATTAGATTTTTATGTTCTTAGCTCATTACTTTTAATTTGATAATCTCTTATCATGCTCATCATTGTACTTTATTTTTACTATAATCTTTTTCTTTATTTTATATTTTATAATGTGTCAATTTGTTTTTATTTTTACATATATGTTTTCTTTTATTTATTTCTTTTTTTACTATTTTATTTCTAATTTCTTATTAAATGTTTTCAATTCATTTTAAATCCATTTACATATTGCTCGACAACATTGTAAACAGGGGCCACCCTCAATGTTTTCCAGAGTAAAAAAATAAAAGATTGATTGATTGATTAATTGATAATATTTAATTTAGTAGTTAATAGCTAGGCCTTTATTATGCACTTTTTGTACACCAGCTAAAATTAACAGGTTAGAAATCGTAAAAAACATCCCAAAGCTCAGATTGCTTTCACTGCTACTGAAATTCATATTGCAAAATTAATAAGAATTGCTGAATAAAACACTGTTCTTAGTGTTGTGCTGAATTTTAAGCATTATGACCGCGCAAAACAACATGGAGCACATCACAGACGCCTGCAGGAGCGTTTAATCTCACAAAACCAGGCCTTTATTACTATTCCTTCTGTATCTCTGTTGAACATCACGCTTCTCTCAACTCAACTGAATCATGAGGTTTATGACCTCATCTGTTTCTGATTATATAAGATGTAAAGAAATGAGTTCAGCTAATTCTGAAGAGAAGTGAGCGTGTGAGACAAGACCAGGGCTGGACTGGTAATCTGGCGTACCGGGCAAATGCCCGGTGGGCCGACAGTCCTCAGGGGCCGATGCTGATTTTTTTTCTTCCTTTTTTTTGCTAAGAGACTGGCCCACAAGTTAGAGGGGGCGACCCATTGGCCAATATTTAATATAGACAGTGGACTGAACCAATCAGAATATAGAAAGTAAGCGGCCACACCCCTTCTTCTGCGTGGTTTAGCTCTGAGCACATGGGCGACTGGAAACAGTGCACTGGAGAGTGCACGCAGGGTCCGGCGCTCGTGCTGTCTCTCTCTCTCTCTCTCTTTTTCTCAATTCAATTCAATTACATTCAGTTCAAGGTGCTTTATTGGCATGACAAATAGTGCTACATTTGTGTTGCCAAAGCCCGAGTTACACAGTTTTAACAGTAAAGTAAAAGTGGAAGAATAGTGAACTGATTCAGAGATTAACAATTTGTGTAGTGTAGAACAGAACAGAACAGTTTTTACATTTTAAAACCATGCAAAAATTAAAATAAAATAATAATAAATCAATAATAAAAAAGCATGATATAATTAATAAGTGTAGGTAATTAGACAAATTAACCACAATTGTTTGTGTGTGTGTGTATCTCTCTCTCTCTCTCTCTCCCTTGCTCGTTTAATCGCGTGTGCTCTTTCTCTCTGACTTTCTCTCTTTATTTCTAGCTCTCTCCATTTTTTCTCTGTCTCTCGCTCGCTCTCTCTCTCTCTCGAGCCCCGTAACAACATTCCATCTCAAAAAACAAAACATGATTATACTTAAGTAAAATTTTTATTTTGAAGTTATTTTAAAGATAATGGTGAGGCTATACCCGTTTGTAGACTGATACAAATACATGTTATAGCTGTTTAAAGAAGGAAGCACCTTTAACCTGAAAAAATAGAATTGTTATATTTGTTATATCAAAGAAAATCCAAAAATAATAATAACAATAAACTTTTTATATTTAATATGCTGATCCGTTGATCCATTTTTAAATAATAGAAGAAGAAAAAGAAGAAGAGGTGTTGTGTTGAAATCTGTCTCCCCTTGGTATGCAGGCGTGTACTGTATCTACTCCGTATCTACTGTAACTGTAGATTAACCTCACAGGGAGTGGGCGGCGCAGTTCATTGATGAATGTTGAAGCTGCTGAAGCTGAATTGGTGTCTAGATTTAGGACTATGATTGATTCCTCTAGGAAAACATTATTACAACGTTTTGTACGTTGTAATAATGTTGCAAAAGTATTCGGCCCCCTTGAACTTTTCAACCTTTTGCCACATTTCAGGCTTCAAACATAAAGATATGTAAAGAAATTATACATAAAGAAATTGTAATTTTGTGAAGAATCAACAACACAATTGTGAAGTGGAACAAAATTGATTGGATATTTGTAACTTTTTTTATAAATAAAAAACTGAAAAGTGGGGCGTGCAATATTATTCAGCCAATATATATGCAATTACAGCTGCAAGACGCTTGGGGTTTGTCTCTATCAGTTTTGCACATCGAAAGACTGAAATTTTTGCCCATTCTTGCTTGCAAAACAGCTGGAGCTCAGTGAGGTTGGATGGAGAGTGTTGGATTGTGAACAGCAGTTTTCAGGTCTGGAATTTGACTTGGCCATTTAAACACAATCTGATCTCTTGCACGGTTGTCCTTGAGATGTTTAAAGCTTGGGAAATCTTTTTGTATCCAAATCCGGCTTTAAATTTCTTCACATCAGTATCTCGGATCTGCCTGGTGTGTTTTTCCTTGGTCTTCATGATGCTCTTTGCACTTTAAACAGAACTCTGAGACTCTGATCACAGAGCAGCTGCATTTATACAGAGACTTTATTACACACAGGTGGATTCTATTTATCATCATCAGTCATTTAGGACAACATTGGATCATTCAGAGATCCTCACTGAACTTCTGGAGTCAGTTTGCTGCACTGAAAGTAAAGGGGCTGAATAATATTGCACGCCTCACTTTTCAGTTTTTAATAATAAAAAAAAGTTTAAAATATCCAATAAATGTATTTCCTTAAACTTCACTTAATGCAACACCACTATCCCCCACTCATATCGTTTAAATAGCAGTGAGGTATGTTCAGGCAATTGAAAACACAAGTGCAGCACTGACTGAATTAAATATAGACAGATTTCAACAGTCAGATGTTTATTGCTATCTTGGCCACACAGGTACCCCCGCTTGTTATACACACATGGACACATGCAGCAGTGCACAAACCCAAATTTTACATCAACAATAAACTGAATGAGAAGGTCAATTTTCTCTGTTGAGAGTGTTGGACACATCCAGGTAACTGAGCTGTTAAAATAGCAATCCACCAAAGTCAGAGCTCACGTGGCTCTTAAAGGGAATGCAAGTGACACGCTGATTGATTTATTTCATGTTACACTGTACTATGTTTCATGTTACATGTACGAAGACAATTAGTACATGCCTTTGTACTTTTCCCACCGTTACGATAGCAAAGATACACTTACACGCCCTGAATTACATTACATTGCATTTAGCACTTAATGCAACACCACTATCCTCAATTCAGCGCTTTATCTATCCCACCACTTTACTCAACCCTGCAGCTAATGAGGAGTCAGACTGAATACCACATAAACACAGCTTTCATAACTGCACAGTTCAAGAGATATCACTAATTTTCCAACATTTTTTGGTGCAATGATTTAGCCATTCCAGTCAGAGGTAAGGAGGAGAAATTACAGTGTTTTTTTTTAAAGGTTTATTTAAAAAGGGTACATTTGGTGCTTTAGCCAAAAAAAGCCTCCCCCTCTCTCCGGCTACGGCTGCTATAGAGACTGTGTGTTTGCTGTTCTCATAAAACAAACCAAAAAAACTGAAGTGCTGTTCAGAGGAGAGTGCCCAGGCATTTGCATCAGTCTGTATAATAAAATGAGGAGGTGAGGAGGGTGAGGAGGGTGCGGAGGACGAGGCAGGGAGGCAGCGTGTGGATGAGTTTTATATCTCCTGCTGTAAAGAGCACTTTTCTTCAGAGTTATGCAGGCGAGCATAACAGGATGCATTTGCATCCAGATCTGAAGCTCATTTGCAAATGGGCCGCTCCTGCAGGCTAGCGCTAATGCTAACGGTGTGCTGCGCGATGCTACTCTCCTGCTCCACCACTCCAGCGGTGCAGAAAATGAAGCTGTATCCGAGGCTGGCACTGCCACACCGGGAGGAGCACCATCAGATAATCTGACGACACATAATGAGCTTCAGTTGCGAGAGCGCCTCTGTTCTCTTCGCTTAAACCCGGCTCGCTTCTGCTCTCGCGCTCCCTGATGGAAAGTGTGATGGCGGGAGTTGGACGGAGACGAGTGCGCTGGGAGACATCAGCTCCACATGTTGGTGGGAACTGTGTTACATTAGTGAGCTGGATGATGATCAACTTTTACTCTTGCTGGTGTGGATCAGAAACAGCTTAAAGCATCTGGAGATTAGATCACTGTTTTTTATACGTTTACGAATTCCATATTTAACGTGGAATTTGACGTAAATCCAAAATTGTTATGTATTTTTTAAAAGAAAGGTTTTTTTCCACTTTTACATGAGCCTAAAAGAGTTCAAAAAAGTGCATAAAGCACATATGGGTAAAATCCTATAATTACCCAACTTAACCTCCTAATATACGAACTCTGGCATGGCATGCATTTTTAATTTCTCTTTGCTTTTTGAGCTAATTGGTACTTGATTAGTGTAAAAACAAAGAATTATCTTTTTTACATGATGTAGTTTTTGAGAAAAATGATGTCCACATATGAGGACTTCAGTTTTATATGTATAGAAGTCGCAATTAGTAATGATAGGCAAAACATTATTTACTGTTCATTTAAGTTTCTGTACGAAGTCAAAACTGTAACATGTTAAACTCCTCTGCCACCACTAGGTGACAGTATAATGGCCTCATAAGTGGACACCAGGCCCTTGTAGAGCAAAATTTGGTGTTGTGGTCTAGACAACCCGAAATGTGATGTCCACACATGTGGACACCAGGTCCTAGGAAGTTAATCTTATTTCTCGTTGCTCACGCTCATTGTTATCTCACACCCAGCCAACAGTCTATTTTCACACCTTCTGCATGCATCATTTAAACAGCAGTGGTGCTTCTAAATATATTTACGTTGTATCAATTGTTGTGGTAGTCCAAAAATGAGATGTATTCAGGCAATTGAAAACACAAGTGCAGCACTGACTGAATTAAACATAGACAGATTTCAACAGTCAGACGTTTCCTCTGCTGAAAAGTGTTGGACACGTCCAGGTTGCTGCACTGTTAAAATAGCAATCCGCCAAAGTCAGAGCCCATGTGGCTCTTAAAGGGTATGGCAGGTGACACGCTGATTGATTTATGATATGTTACTACAAAAATACACCCATAATTTCTTAAGAGAATTAGTACATGCCTTTGTACTTTTCCCACCGTTACGATAGCAAAGACACACTTACACCCCCTAAATTACATTACATTGCATTTAGCAGCCGGTTTTATCCAAAGCGACTTACAATTAATGTAAAGGGAAATTATGGGATAGAGGAGTAAAGGAGGGGAAAAAGGAAAAGAGGTTAGAGTAGTTAGTTTGTTTGTTAGAGGTGTTAGGAGAGCAAGTGCTCTTTGAAGAGCTCTGTCTTCAGTAGTTTATTATTAAAGATAGTGAGAGATTCTCCTGATCTGGTAGTGGAAGGTAGTTAGTTAGAGGTGTTAGGAGAGTAAGTGCTCTTTGAAGAGCTCTGTCTTCAGGAGTTTATTAAAGATAGTGAGAGATTCTCCTGATCTGGTAGTAGAAGGTAGTTAGTTAGAGGTGTTAGGAGAGTAGGTGCTCTTTGAAGAGCTCTGTCTTCAGGAGTTTATTAAAGATAGTGAGAGATTCTCTTGATCTGGTAGTAGAAGGTAGTTAGTTAGAGGTGTTAGGAGAGTAGGTGCTCTTTGAAGAGCTTGGTCTTCAGAAGTTTATTAAAGATAGCGAGGGAAGATCCTAAACTGGTAGTAAAAAGTAGTTTGGATTTTAATAATTTAAGGACATTAATATTGTAAAAATATATAAAAATGTCAGTTATATTTTTCAGCATTGAATTAGAGCATGAAAGTCTCAGACTTGGATATTTAGGATACTTAGGATAGTCCAGTAGGAGCCGTAAGAAGCTCAGATAAAGAAAGTAAAATGCTCCAAATCAGAGAAAAAGCTCTTTTTCCGGATGTGAGCAGCGACCCTGGGAGCTGTGCTGTATAGAGCTCAGAGCTTTTTAGTATCAGGGACAGATCTAGGGGTAAAGATATGGTTCCAACAGCGTTGACTCATTTTTGTTCAAAAGGAACATTGATTATGAAACCGGCCCTCCTGCTGAACCTGGCATTGAAATCTCACAGCCTTTGCTATGAAATAACCCTATAATAACTACTGACTGTTACACAGATAAGACCAAATAATAGAGCTAATCAATATCAAACAGCAGGCAGGGAAATGGAATATGTGATCAATGTCTTTTTCACACATCATTACATCATCCTGCAGCTTAAAACATTTTGTAGGAAAAGCTTTTTCCATACTTTTAAAGTGGGCCTTTTATAATATATCACTGTTACATTAATTAAACAGATATGAGAACAAAAAAAATCTCATCTTCATATAGTCAGAAATGATTAGACTTTCGAATCCTGATTATGCAGCTTGCCATCAGCTGCCAGGGCCCTGAGAGAGCACAATTGGTCTTGCTCTCTCTGGGTGGGTACAGTAGATGGTGCTCTTTCCCCTCATCACTCCTAGGGTGATGTGGATCAGCACAAGGCTGCGTCTGTGAGCTGATGTATCAGAACCGCGTCGCTGTGCTTTCCTCCGAGCGTTAGCGCTGTGATGCTACTCTGCAATGAGTCTGACTTCCCATGTATCGGAGGAGGCATGTGCTAGTCTTCACCTTCCTGGTGTTTAGGGCATCACTAGTAATAGGGGGAGTCCTAATAAGTGGGTTGGTAAGAAATAAAAAATATATAAAAAAAAGATGTGGGTAGTGAAAGAGACTGTGGAATAAAGGAGAACGCCCAAATTTCGGTCCTGGGTAGAGGGAGAAATTACTGCACCATTGAAGTTGAGAGAGAGAGTAGGAGTTTGATTAAGGATTGACTTACTGACTTACTGATCAGGATGAGCTCGTTCTTATTACTGTTTAGCATGAGAAAATGATCCTTCATCCAGTTCTGGATCTCAGAGAGACAGCTTTCTAATAAGTAGTGGGTGGGTCACTAATAGAACTCATGTGTTCTTATATCTCTTCCGTGTCTACAGGTGTATAAAAGCAGCAGCTAGTCAGACAACTAAGCTTCTTTAATATATTTACATGCTACTAAAATACATTAATTTAAATGGACATATATGCAGCTGAAACACTAGGGAGCAGCCTAGTGCATCCCAACTTACATTATCAACATTAACATTTTAATATTTTAACATTATTGTCACTATGGCTTTTAGTAAAATGTGTTTTGGGGAGGTGTGGGTGGGTCTAGTGCACTATACGACTCTGTGGGCATGGCTTAAGCTTTTGCTTTTAATAGCTTTATTTTTTCTCCTTACATTACTGTTACTTTTATACTTTAAGTAGTTTTCTGAAACCAGTACTTTTACACTACTTTTACTTAAAGAGTAAAAAGCTTGAGTTAATACTCCAACTTCTACAGAAGTATTTTATTAAACACTAGTATCTATATTTCTACCTACAGAGTAATGAATGGAGATACTTTTCACATTTTTGGTTAATACTCAGGTGACAATAACTCTGGATTC